>NW_026261546.1:0-163540 GCF_024610245.1 Lodderomyces pseudojiufengensis
AAGGTCAATTAACTCAACTTTCAGACGAGGTCAATTATTAAAGTCAACCATCAGGGTCACTTATCAAAATAAACTATCAAGGTAAAACATCAAGGCAAATTATCGAAGTAAACTGTCAACTATCAAACAAAGTCATCCATCAAAGTCAACTAAGAAACTCAACTAAAGTCAGTTCACAAAGTCAACTATTAAAATTACCAATCAAAGTAAATTATCAAAATCGACTAAGAATTTAAACTATTCAAAGTCAACTAAAAACAAATATCAGACTCAACTAATAAAGTCTACATAGATCAACTGTCAACCACCAAAAAACCATCAAAGTAAAGCATCAAAGTAAAGCATCAAGTTCAACCATCAAATTCGAGTTTACTAAGAAAGTAAACTATCAAAGTCATCTAACAAATCATACTGACAAAGTATACTAACACATTAAACATAGAGACTGAACTATCAAAGTCAACTATCAAAGTCGACTAATAAAGTCAACTTTCGAGGTCAATCTATCAAACAAAATCACTACCTAGTTCAACAAATCAACTAAAGGCAACTAATAGACTTTTAAAGCCAATTAACAAACTCAACTATCAAACAAAGTAAAAAATCAGCTGTTTCAACTATCAAAATCAACTTAAAAAGTAAACTATCAAGACTAAGAAAGTAAACTGTCAAACTCACAAAGGATATAAACTATCAAAGTCAACTAACGAAGTTAACTAATTTCAACTATCATAGTCTATAGTCTTACTCATCTCATCAGAAAACTCCTCTCTCGAAGAAGGATTACGATAGAAAATCAAGGATACGTAATTTCGAAGACGTTCACAAATTATCACTTTTCAACTCCACATTCAGATACCTACAGTTCCATAACCATATATTAATTATCCTACTTTCTTTTAGAACACCACATTCAATTCAACTTTACCTATTACTTAACATTTACCAAGGAGTATTTTTCATCAACCTTTTTTCCTTCAACAAATATTTTACCGACTAAGTACACAATCAAGTATTTTCAACCCTCCAAATCAAGTATTCTATTCTTTCCCCGAATCATCACATTTACTTCTACTTTTCTTACCACTAATTTTTTTTCAATTAGATTTCAAGAGAACAACCATCATCGACTCTTTTCTTAACTTTTCTTTCCTCATTCAACTTAATCATATACTTTTCAAGTACCTTAACCATTATCAACCTAGATTTTACTCTGTCAAAAGCTTCAAATCTAATTTACTTTCTACTAACTAATATTCATTCAGATATTTTTTATCACTATTAATAGGTTTACACTCAAAAACTTTTAGTTTCAATAAATTTTATCACTACAGACCAGACTCAGATAAAAGACTCAAAAACTTCAATCCTCTATAAGTCGACATTTAAAAAGCGAGAACTTATACTTTTCAAGAGAGTCAACAATATCAACATCAAATACCTGCATATCTTAACTTCTCCTTAAAAAGTCTGAATAATAGTCGTAAGAACAATTAAGGATTAAAAAACTTCACTTACCTCACAAGTCAATTCCAATAACCAACTATCACGGTCATTTACCGAAGTCATTTACACAGTCAATTATCAAATTCAAATACTAATTCATCCAATAGAAAACCTCTCCCATAGTACAACGGGGAAATATAAAGATAAATAATCTCGAAGAGAAAAATAATTATCTACAATCAAATACTTTTTATAGTTTTCACAGCTCAAGTATCTAATTTATTCCTGGACTTCTTACATTCAATTCCACCTTTTTATTAATCAATAACTATCAACAAGATGACTTCCATCGACTTTCTTTTTTTAACAGTTTTATACTATTTAACTCCCAATTAGATACTTCCAGAAATTTCATAAGTATCCTATTTTTCCTCAGAATCATCAGTTTCAATCCTACTTTCAACACTATTTAGTATCTCCCAGCTAATTACCAAAAGAATTACCATTATCAGCTCTTTCTTTCCTGTCTTTCACCTTATCAAAACCTTTTCAGTACACTCCGACACACCACAGCACAAAATTTTCTCTAAAACAAAGATAAGTACTCTCAAGGAGACGTTATTAATTATCCCTTATTACACCGCACAATTAGTCTCCAGTTCTTAACCTTCAAATCTAGTATCCTATTTTTCCTCGAAATTCTAACCTAGAGTCCTACTTTTCTCACTATTAGATATTCTTTCAACCAATAACCAAGAAAATCGCTATCATCAACTATTTTTTTAAACAATTTTCTTTATAGAATCTAACAATAACATACTTCTCAAGAAACCAGCTCTTTATCAACGTAGTTTTCACTTTGTTTCAAAAACTTCTATTTCCAGTATACTTTTCATTAATAAGTACTCTTCATTTATCTTAACAATTCTCAAGAAGACAAGTCTTCTGGATTTTCATTCCAGACAAATAACTTAAGATCTCCACTTCTTAAGGGCCAACGATCAAAATCAATAGTCAACACATTCAAAGTCAAAATCAAAACACTTACGTAAGTCAACTTTCCAAAGGTAGTAGGTCGAGTTAATTAAACAGATCGAAAAAAAGAAAATCAGGGAACAGCTTCCACGCCCAAAAAATTATCAATTTTTTACTTCAGTTCATCAAGTCTTCGTCTTCGTAGAAAAATTACGATGAAAAATACAGAGATAAGCAATCTCGTAGAGAAGGGCTAGGTACACAAATTTCCCTCTACTCAACCACGATCAAAGACTATAAACTTTATCAACGTAGTATTCACTGCCTCTCAAAAACTTCTAATTCTTACCTACGTTTCATAAGTAATGATTAATTCAATTATTTTTAAAATCTATCCGATGAATTACTTTTATTAATATTTAATTCCAATTAATTTAAAAACGAAATACTATTAAATTCAGTATAATATCAAAAACACCAAAAGAAGTTCTTTCACAACTAAAGTCACTCTAACAACCTCTTAATTTCCTAGTAAACAAAAGACATACATATGACAGTACTTCTTTTTACCTAAATACCTTAAACTATATCATCTACATTTCCAGGTCTG
The DNA here is from genome assembly GCF_024610245.1 of Lodderomyces pseudojiufengensis. Classification (NCBI taxonomy): domain Eukaryota; kingdom Fungi; phylum Ascomycota; class Pichiomycetes; order Serinales; family Debaryomycetaceae; genus Lodderomyces; species Lodderomyces pseudojiufengensis. The sequence continues at coordinate 3,032 of NW_026261546.1, forward strand.
AGACTGGAAAAGTCGTTCTCTCTACATTATAAAAAACTAAATCCAATATACAGGACTTTTGCAAATCAAATCACGTGCCAGTATATAAATCCTATTTTTCTTTCTTTACAAAATTTAACAACCTAACTACAGTACATAAAACGAGAGTTATTTAATCGACGAAAAAGAGTTTCATACAAAATTTAAGCATTTACTTACTTAAATGTTCTTGCTCATACAAATTTATCAAAATATTACTGATAAATGCTTTCAACAATATAGTTTTTAGACAAAAAGACGTAAGAATTAAGTATCAGCGTTTGCCAGTAGAAAATAAGCCGCACAAAATTACTTATGAGCGTCCTAAATAAATTGCTATAGATACATCAAACGATAGATCCAGCTTTCTACGACCTTTATTATCTTCAATGAATCTACATTACTCATACCAATATCATTCAAAAAAGTTTGAGTAACCAGAGAGTACTGTTTTTTCTAAGTTTTATGAGTTTGAGAAAATCTTGTTTGGCTTAACTATGAGCGCCTGCCAGTCGAAAACAAGTTGCACAAAAATATTTTTGAGCGCCTGCTAGCTGAAATGAAGCCGCACGTGATTATTCCTGATCGTCTGCTCTAATTAATACTAGTAGAACTGAAAATATGAGAAAACAACATTATCTATAGTGTAATTTGACAAATTATGATTTGTTAAAAGCTTGAACGTACTGAAATGAGTTTGATTCAAGGGTTCAAACGGTATGGAGTAGATTTAGGTAGACTTTTTGACTATTATAGATTATTTAATCTTAACTATGAGCGTCTGCAAGGAAAAAAGATGTCGTACAAAAATCTTCACGATCGTCTGCTAACTGAAATCAAGCCGCACAAAATTTTATCTGATCGTCTGCCAGTAGAGAAAAAGCCGCAAAAGCTTATTCATGATCATAGATCTATCATATTTTGTTGACTATTGATTTTGTTTTCAGGTCACCTTGTGACATATAGTCGAGTGCATGCTAAAGATACTTAAATCTTAAATTGATATAGTTGGAAAGTTTTTGATACTTTATACAAACTTGAAAATTGAACAAATCAAGCTTTAAATACTTCAAATTTCTTTATCAATTATTTGGTAGCCACTACATATGACAAATGTTGATATTTTTGACAGAACTTAAGCCATGGAGATTAATCAACTTGATCATGTTCACAGATAATTTTTAGCCAAATACTCAGAATTGAAAGAACAAATATTACACCTGCATCTGATGATCAAGCTCAATAAATTCGAAGACTAAGCAAAACCATTTTCAATTGTACCAAATTTTCACCACCAAGATGTCAAATTTCATTCAAATATTAGTAGTAACCACAATTATGGCATTAACAACTTTTGCATCAAGCATATTACCGATCAAAATGATTAAACTAACGCATAAAACATCAATCTATTTAAATAAGTTATCAATCTTTAGTGTGGGAATATTAATTGGAACAGTGTTATTAATTTTATTACCTGAAGCTTTTGAAATATTAGTGATTACAAATTTTAAAATTAATAAATTTAATATTGGATTTCCTATATTGATCGGATTTTTATTGATGCTTGTTCTAGATAATGTATTTAATAGCGGAAATAAATATTTAAATAATAGTGAAGAAGGATTGACGTTATCAACTAACAACAAATTTAAATCTATACTTGAATCGTTTTATTCAATCATAAACTCACCTATATCATTAAGCTTGCTTATACACGGCTCAATTGATGGAATATCACTAGGCTCAACATTTGTATCTCAAAATGAAGCATTAAAATTGTTATTAATTTTTGGGATCATCATTCATAAATTACCAACTTCATTCAGTTATGGAATAATACTAACTAAAGAAAATAAAATTCAAGGCAAATTTTTAATGTTACATTTGATATTATTTGCTATTTCTACTCCATTTTTTACATTATCTACATTTTCAATGTTGACATTATTTCATTCAGATGATAATTTTGATTTAATAATTGGTGAAGTTTTACTATTTTCAATTGGGAATTTCTTATATATCATTTTGCATTTATTAAATCATATCGTCTTAGATTCAAAAGATTATACAGACAATGACAATATAACCACCAGCATTAATGACATTGATCAATTTAATATTGATGACGTCCATAATGATGTAGAAGGAAAAAATAAAAGGTTTAATATTTTGATTCTACTAAGTGGTTTAATTATACCTATTATATTAACTTTTATACAAGAATAAAAATCCATCAACAGCATATTTTTGTCAAATTATATCCAATATTTACATTGTCAACTTTATCATCGAAATATAAAGATATAAATTCTTTTAAAAATTCAATATCTTGTGAGCTATAAGGATCTAAATCCATATCTAAGATATCTTGATATGAAATATTTAAATCAACTTTATCAATTAATTCTTGTTGATCAGATTCTAAAATTTGTAATTCTTCTTTTGTTTCATTAATTAAATCATCAATATATTTGAACCATTTGGTAGTTAATCTATGAAAATAGCCAATAACACTTAACAATTCAGTTAAATCTAGTTTAGTAGTAGGTGATGGAGAAGTTGAAACAGTAATATTTTCTTCTTCTTCCTCTTCTTCTTCTTCACCATTCATTTGTTGACCAGCAGAAGCAAACCATGAAAAAGCTGACCAAAATGATTCAGACCAAGATACTGGTTCAGTTGCATTTGATTTCCACCAAGAAGGTTCATTTAATACTTGTTGAGGTGATATATCTGTATATAATTTAAATTGTTTTGGATCAGTTGAATTTATTGAATTCAAATCATCTGTAGAAATATTAGAATTATTTGTAAATTTGAATTCTTTACTTGTTAATTTAGTATAAAGTGATTGAAATTTATGATAATCTCTAATAGTTGATTTTAGTAGTTTTTCTTTATCACTTTGTTGAAACGCTATTGCATTATTATTTTGAACCTCAACTCCAATATCATATATTTTATGACTTTTTAAAATCTCATCACTTGTAACACCTATATATCCATTCTGTTTAAAATCTTCCAATAAATCTGTTGATAATTCATTTAATCCAATATTATATAATGGTTGTTGTGAACTTAATTTTGAAGTGATTTTAATATCTTTAGGAATTACAGATAATATCGCTATTAAATAACTGAAAGATGTAAGAATTCGATAAGTATCTTCTTGTTCTTCTGTGACATGAGTTTCATTAAAAAATAGTATGTTTTTTCTTAATAAACTTTGTTTATATATTGTAAACACTAAAGGCCCCGTTAATTCAAATAATTTAGGTAGATTTAATAGTAAATGGTTTTTAACAATTGGTTCTTTAGGTAGTGATAAATTTGAATTTGATCCAATACTTTTAAACTTTTTTGAAAATTTTTCAATATCTAATTTATGATTCTTTTTAACATCTTCTTCCAATAGATCTAATACTTCATTTATTTCATCAATATATTCCCAACCATTATTTACAAATTCATTTGGTTTCCATTCACTTTTTATTGGTTCACAAAGAATTCCAATTGTAAACATTTTCAAATTATTACGATCATTATTATCTCCCAAATCATCAATGTTAAATTGTCTAAAACAACTTAATCCATAATATATTTTATTATTTGATTTATGACTTATATATGTGGTTGCATTTTTGAAATCATGAATTCCACTAGGTAATGATTTATATTCTATTGCATCAAATACAAAATTATCTATAGTTGAGTATGACCATAGTAGTTTATATCCAGATCTAACATCAAATTCAGCTAGATATACTGCGATTACTTTAGACATTGTGGTTGTAGTTACGAATTGATGAATATTACCTAGATATCTACGTATTTTTTTTGTCTCACCAAAATCAAGGAAATCTTAATTATTGTAAGATTTAAAGATAATTTATAGAACGGATAGTTACAACTTCTTGTAAAAAGTGATTTATATTAAGAATGTCCTATACAATATATTAAGCTCTAATTCTTAATATAAAATTAACAATTACAGCAATTAATAAAAAGAAACATAGCATAGTTGGTCCAAATCTATCATCATATGGACCTGCACCTCTTAATCTAATTGCTTTTGCTCTCCAATGATAAGTTATTAAAGCATATAACATTGTAAACATTGCAATAAATGTAAATAATCCTGCAGAAATTCTACCAATATAATCACCAAAATTTAATAAACCAACACCTAAAGATCCCAAGATAACTGTAAAATTTAACCAAGATAAAAATGTTCTTTCATTAGCGAAAAAAACTTTTGGCTCCACTCTTGCTGGTAATGCTATTCTTTTATTTGTTGATGACATGATGAGATTTTAGGATTGGAAGTTATTGAAAGCAATAAAAATGATAAGTCTTATCAGAAAAAATATATCTGTATTGTGTGATGATAAGTATTCAAATTATATGAATGAATGTTATTCAATTGATCTAAGATTTGGAATTAGATGTCAAAATCTGGTTAAATCTGGAATAAGATTTCAGTAAATGGTTGAATTTTCAAAAATTGATAATTTTAGAACTAATTAAATCTTGTTAAAATTTGATGTTCCATTTTATCAAAATACTTAATTTATTAGATTGAAAGAGCCGCATTGTTTCCATTTTCATTTACTAAATATTAGGACCAAATTAAAATTGATGGAGCACGTGTTGCAAAAAAGCTACCAAATCAAAAATATACGAGATATTAACGCAATTGAATCCAATAGACCAAATATTCATATAAATGGTAAAATAATAATAATAACTTCTACAAAATTTTCAAAAGTTCTCGTTTGTCTGAAGATCTTACACCGGAAATGACAGATATTTGAGATTTATTTGTCGAAGAGCTTTTAGTCCAATTGTTGCAAAATATTTGAATTTTAAAATTTACGATCACACGACAGAAGTTAATTACACAAAAGTAGCTATGTAATCTTGTTTCATATAATATCAAGTTTCATTTTATAAATTTATTATATTGATGGACCCAAAGCAAAAGTTATTATTATTTTTATGAATTGTTCCCATCTCAAGAATTATGGCATGAGTTCTGTCTACAAAACGTTGATATTAGAATCTTCTTGGAAAGAAGTAGATAGGAGTAAGAACACGTATGTCAATTTTCCAATACTCAAAATTAGAATTGACTAACAGTAAATTGTAAAGTTTCTTACCCTTTGTAATTCATAAGTTTACTAGAGTTATTCAAGTCGATGGAATGCCTCATCAATATATCTTTTTTTCTTTTGCAGCTGTTATCAGTGGTAACTCTTAAAATGAGCTTTTAGTGATACAAATATATTTTTACGCGTTTGATTTCAATATCAACTTCTTTTGTGTTTACAATATTGTAAACAATGAATTCAAAACCGACGGATCAGAGAAGAACCCATTGAAAAACCACTGACAAAATCATATTTCCAGTATAAGAGATGGAGCAATAAGCATGATTGAAGAAGAAAAATTGAGGGAGGAGAGCAAGTTAGCTGTACTATATTTCAAATCAAATGAATATACTAAGGCACTCCAATTATTCAACCGTTTAATATTCCAATTAAAACAATTAACTCCAACCGAAATAAAACAAATCAGATCAAATCATTATAATTTAGCAAAAGTTCCAAAATTTGGTGAATTAGTTCATCCAAAACTCAGTACTTTATTAGATCAGAAAGCATCATGTCTCGAAAAATTAGATAAACATAATTTAGCATTAAAAGAATCAAAATTGATACTAAAATATGAACCATTTAACGTAAAGGGATACCTTAGAATTGGTAAAATTTTGTATTTATTAAATCAAAAATTTGAAGCTTACAAAAATTATCAAACAGGGATATATATTTTAAGATCTTTACGGGAAAAGAATAAGAAGGAAGACGTTGATCAAATTCTCAACAGTCAAGCTAACTTAACTGAGAAATTGAAACTGCAATACAAACTTCTCAATCAAGAATTGAAACTAGAGAAAGAAAAAAAAAGCGTGCCCAATGATTCCATTCTAAGGTCAATCACGTCTAGTGCATCATCATCACAAGATTCACAACAAAGGAAGAAAAGGAAAGTTGTAAAGCAAAATATAGACCCATTCAACCAATTACCAATTGAAATAGTAAACGAAATTGTCAAACAGTTATCAATGATTGAAAAATTTAATTGCCTTTTAACTTGCAAACAATGGTATAACAATTTAAATAAACTACAAATTTTTGATTTCAAATGTAAGAACAACATCACATTAGATGAATTTAATGTTGGTCTTAAATTTTTCAAGAAAAATGTAAGTAATACAAATTTAAAAATAATTAAAAATTTAAAGATTAATCAAGTTTATGATTCTAAAATTTTACATGTTATATCATTGTTGGTAAAAGAAAATCAAATACATCTAGGATCACTTGATTTAAAGGATTTGAAATTAAACTTACAAGATTTTTTTTATGCTCTTTATAAAAATGGATGGAGATTAAATAATTTCAAATATATGGAGGAGTTAAATTTAGGTATAAATTGTTCAATGAAATCATCACAAATATTAGTTAATATCTTCCCAAACTTGAAAAGATTGAAAATTGTTGTTTTCATACCTGAAAAATCATCTTTACAAAATCTACCTGTAAATGACAAAATTTTCAACAAATACAAAAGTCTTGTATTAGAAGACTATCCAAATTTAGAAGAACTCGTATTAATAAATCATCCAAAATTATTAAATTCCACGACAATGAGAATTTCAAATGAGACTTATTCACCCTTTCCACCATCACTTATTAGTAGATCCTTCAGCCAGCTAAAAGATTTGACCATAGTTTCATTTGATTTGAGTAATCACTTACCAATATTAGGTGAATCTTTGATCAATTGTAAGCAATTGCAAAAATTGTATTTAGAAAATAATGAAGGTTTAAATCTTATTACATTATTACAAATGTTTTTAAATTACAAGCCAAATTTCAAATTATTAAATTTTACATTCAGAGAAGTAAAAGTTGATAATATTTTAAATCTACAAGAATTAGGTAATATAGTATTAATTCCAGAACTATCATTACTTCAGCATTTAGATCTTTATAGAAACAACTTATCACATTTCGGACTAATAAGGCTTTTAAAAATGTGTTCAACTACTTTATTGTCATTAAATTTAGGTCATTCAACTTACTTAGATTTTTCAATCAAAAACCAAACAAATCATTTCCATCCAAAACAACATCAAATGCAATTACATGATATTTTAAAATTATGTTCAAATTTAACAACTTTATATTTGAATGAATTAAATATTGATACTATTGGTATAATGAATATAATAAAACAATTTGAAAATTTAAATTTTGAAAAACAAAGATCCATAAATCTTGATTTAAGTTTCAATCAAATAGATGGCATTGATTTATTGAAATTATTAAATTATTTAAACTCTAAGAATTTGATAAAATTAAATATTCTAGATATTAATGGGTTGAGTATATCAGAAGATACAATGAATTTTATACTTAGAAAAAGGTTAGTTTCAAAAATCAATTTTGATCAAAATAGAATCAAATGGCTTCAATATGGTGTAAATAGTTTAATAGTAGCATAGTCATAGTTTGTTATTAGAAAAATAATTTAGTGTAGACCAAATCAGATCAAACAGAGAATACCACCTTTTCTGAGGCACCTGTTTCTCGAATATCTATTTAAAGTTATAACAGTGCATACGACTTAAGAGAGTTGGATTGACGCTTGAACAACATCATTCACAAATTTGTCTCCATTCTTGATCGTTCTGAATAGTTGATGGAAATTAGAAATTTGAAAAAAAAAAGAAAATAGAAAAATAAAAATTATAATAATCACGATACGATTAACTAAAATCTATCTTATTCTTTTTGGATTCAAATGTCAACAAATACTGATGAAGCCATCAAATATAAAGATGAAGGAAATCAACATTTGAAAAATCATGAATATGAAGAAGCAATAGCGTCTTATACAAAAGCTATCGAATTAGATCCAACGAATGCAATATTTTATTCAAATAGAGCTCAAGTTCAAATTAAATTAGAAAATTATGGTTTAGCTATACAAGATTGTGATTTAGCAATTGAACAAAATCCTAATTTTTTAAAAGCATATTATAGAAAAGGTGTATCTCAAATGGCTATATTACAACATAAAAAAGCTCAACAAAATTTTAAATTTTTATTAACAAAATTGCCGAATGATAAATTAACTTTAGAAAATTATAAACAATGTACAAATTATTTAAAAAGAGAAGCTTTTGAAAAAGCTATAGCTGGAGATTCTCATGTTTCTATTTTTAATACAATTGATTATTCAAGTATTCAAATTGAAAAATCATGGCAAGGACCAACTTTAGATATAACGACTAAAAAAGATAATAAAAATAATGTAATCGTCGATATTGAAGGACTTGATCTAAATTATTTGAAATATGTTATAAAATTATTTAAAGATGGAGGTAGATTACCAAAAAAACACGTTTTTGCAATAATAGCGAAAGTAAATCAAATTTTAAAAAATGAAAAAAGTATGACTGAAGTTTCAATAAATCATTCAAAATTATCAAGAAGTTCAAATGATGATGAAATAATAGGTGGCTCGAAATTAACAGTAGTTGGAGATACTCATGGACAATTTTATGATGTATTAAACATATTTAAAAAATTTGGTAAAGTTTCAAATGATCATGTATATTTATTTAATGGAGATTTTGTTGATCGAGGATCTTGGTCAACTGAAGTTATATTATACTTGTATATATTAAAAATTTTATTTCCAACAAAAATATTTTTAAATAGAGGAAATCATGAAACAAATGATATGAATAAAACTTATGGATTTTGTGATGAAGTTGAACATAAATATAATAAAAAAATTTATAAATTTTTTACTGAAAGTTTTGGTTCATTACCATTAGCTTGTTTAATAAATAGAGAATATTTATGTATGCATGGAGGATTATTTTCAAATGATAAGACCACCTTAAATGATATTAAAAATATAAATAGATTCCCCATTAGTGGATCATCACAACCTCCAAAAGAAGGTATAGCAATGGAATTATTATGGACTGATCCTCAAGTTATAAATGGTAGATCACCTTCTAAAAGAGGTATTGGTATTCAATTTGGACCAGATATAACTGAAAGATTTTGTTTAAATAATAAAATTAGAAAAATTTTAAGATCACATGAAGTTAGAATGTCAGGTATAGAAGAAGAACATAATGGTAGATTAATAACTGTATTTTCAGCACCAAATTATTGTGATTCAACAGGTAATTTAGGTGGGGTATTACATTTTATTGAAAATTCAAAATATGATCCAACAAAAGATGAAGGTGATGGATATAAAAAAATTGAAGATGAAAATAATCCATGGTTATTAACTAATGAAACTTTTGAAGCTGTCGAACATCCAGATATAAAACCAATGGCATATTCAAAGGGAGGTTTTGGATTTTAATAATACTAAAAGTCGATCAACTTGTATAAATAAAACGTTAGATTCTAGATTAAAGTAAGTTTTTTTTCTGCATATACTACCGTAAGTATCACTAATAATGATTAACGTCTTATACGAAAATATATATCATCTATAAACTCTATGATTGTTCCTTAAATTCATCACCAACATTAATAATATTCTCAATTAAATCATCAACTGTTTTATCAGTTAGAATAGGTGAATTAAAAACAACTCTAAAAAATTCTCCTTTAGAATCATCATTTGGATTAGGACTAAAATCAACAAGATATTTACTTAATAAATGTAATTTTCTAGAAATAAATCTTGTAATTTCTGTATTATTTTCCGTTTTAATATGTTTAGGTTTATAATAAAAACAAACTTGTAAACATTGAGGAGGATTTGGACCAACAATTTCAAATCTTAAATCTTCACTAATTTTTTTAACAAAATATTGTTGAATTTCAAAAGCATGATTTATTCTTTTTGAAAAACCTTGTTGACCATAATAAAGCCAACTTAAATAAAATTTAAAACTATCAGCTCTTCTACCACAACCCATTGTACCATCTGCTAAATCATAATTTTCATCATCTTCATTTTCTCTTTGATGAAATAAATAAGGAGCTTTTAAACTCATTGCAGTTTGAAAATTATTCACATTTGGTAATAACAAGAATGAACAAGTATTTGGTATACCTAACATTTTATGAGGATTTACAGTTATAGAATCAGCAAATTCACTTCCTTTTAATCTATCTTTATATTTTTCAGAAAATATAACATTACCACCCCACGATCCATCTATATGGAAAAAAATATTATATTTTTTAGCAATTTTTGAAATTTCAGTAAAATTATCATAAGATCCAAAAACAGTGGTACCAGCAGTTGAATTTATATATAATGGAGTATAACCATCTTCAATACTTTTGGTTATAGTTTTTTCCAAATCATCAATAATTAATTTTCCATCATCATCAACATCAATTTTAAAAACATTATCAGAACCTAATCCTAATAAAATAGCTCCTTTAACAACAGAATAATGACAATGTTTACTTGTATATATAGCAAATTTATAATTCAAATTTCCCCTAGTTTTAGTTTCTGGAAATTTTAAACTTCTTGCAATTTGTAAACTTGTTATATTTGACCATGATCCTCCACTAAAAGTTAATCCACCACATGTTTTTTGATTATTTATAAAAAATAATGAAGCATATTTTTTACCAATAAAATTTTCTAATACTGATAATACAGGTGATACTGTATAAACATGAGAATTTGTATTTAATATACTTAATAAAATATCTGAAATAACTCCTATTGGATTATTTGAAGCATATAATTTATCTAAAAATCCAGGATTCCAAGTATTTACAGAATATTCTAAAACTTTATCAATAACTTCCAATAATTCGGTCTGTGAAGCTGGTTTTTGTAAATTATCATCAATATTTATAAATTTAGATTTTAAAAAATTTGGTTCATAATATTTTCCTAATGAATCATTTGAATAATTTTCATTTTTTGGATCTGATCTCGCTATATATTCAAGAATTTTTGGTTTTATAATAGTTAATAAATTATCTAATTCTTTAACTCTATTAGATTCTAAATCTGATTCAATAGTCATGTTGGTGAGTATAGTCTTTCTTAAGCTTAATGGTAGATATTGATTTATGAACTAGAGTTTGGTTCTTTTTTTTCGTTCAATTTTTCAGGTGATGTATGAGATTATCATTTTTGTGTTTTATAATACATCAACAGATTTTTAGTGTAATTTGTGTGAAATGTGGAGTTAGTAACTAAATCGCTTATCACTCATATCCCGATCCATTAAACAAGACTAATACAGCTAGTCTAAAATCTAAAGCTTGTTTTGTGAATGACTTTTCGTTGATTACAAGCATGTCTTGAATCAAACTTGTTGACTGACTGTGGCTGCAAAATTTGGTTGCAAAATATCAAAAAAACTTTAAAATAAACTTTGATATAAATTAGGTTTCGAATTACTACGGAGAAGCTAAAGTTAGTTTCATAATTCTATACGAAGTCAGTTCTCTACAACTACTGAAACAAACTCTAAACTGAAGGATTAGTCATTCGATCAAATAATTAAAGCAAAGAGAAGAATATAAATATAGTAATACAGATACAACTTAATAAATATTTGAATCAATATTAAATAATAATACAAAATTATGAACAAAAGTTTATACACTTAAACTTAAAATCTATTATCATCATTTATCACCACTTAATTTATCATTTAAATGATCATTACCATCATCACTATCTAAACTATTATGATGAGGTAAATTAGTAGTATTCTCATGAGATATTTCAATATTATTATTACTACTTAAATCACCATTTCTTTCATCTTCATCATCTTCATGATTAAACTCTAAATCTTTATTTTTTTTCCTTCTAACCCATTTAAATCCAACAATATATATAAATTTATTAAATGCTTTTGTTGGGAAAATTTTTTCAACCCAATAATTTGGTATAATTCTAATTAATAATCCAACAGGAATTGAAATGAAACCACATAATATAGCAGTTGCCCACATTCCTGGAGTTTGTCTTGCAACACTAAAAGCAGCACCACCAACAAACATAATTAAAATTTGAAAACCACCAATAATTAAAGCAATAGTTATAAAATACCAATTTCTAAAAAGATGTTGAAAAAAATTTAAATTTTCCCATGTAATTCTACCTCTAATAGTTTTAATTTCATCTGCTTCATCTAATTTTCTTGTTACAAATAATTTCCAAAATTGTAACCAAACAAATGTATTAAAAGTCATTGCATCTAATTGTTTTTGTTGATGATTACTTATATGAGATTGACCAGGGTAAAATAATTGTTTACCTGCAAAATGTAATATAAATGTTATAATTAATTGAGTTATTGATTGTCCTAAAATCATTTTCCACATTGATGTTGAAATTAATGGAGCTGTTCTACCTGCTGGTTTTCTATTTAAAAATGAATCATCTGGTTTATCAGTTGCTAAAGCTAAAGCAGCTAAAGTATCCATAATTAAATTAACCCATAATAATTGAACAGCAGTTAAAACAGATTGATTTTCTGAAGAAGCAACAGCAGAAACAAATGTTAAAACACATGCAGTAATATTAACAGTCAATTGAAATTGAATAAATTTTTTAATTGATGTAGCAACAGTTCTACCCCATTTTATAGCTTGAACAATATCAGTAAAATCATCAGTCATTAATATAATATCTGAAGCTTCTCTTGCAACTTCTGTACCTGCTATACCCATTGAAAATCCAACATCTGCTAATTTTAATGCTGGAGCATCATTTGTACCATCACCAGTAACTGCAACAACATCACCTTTTTTTCTTAAAGTATCAACTAATATTCTTTTATCTTCTGGTGATGATCTTGCTAAAACTTTTAATTGAGGTACAATTTTATTTCTTTCTTGTTGTGATAATTTTCTAAATTGAGGACCTTCCATATAAGCATATTCATTTGATAAATCATCAGGAGTTAAAATATTACATTCTTTTGATATTGCTTTTGCAGTATTTAAATTATCACCAGTAACCATACGAACTGTAACTCCTGCTCTTTTACATTGTCTTACTGCTTCAGCAACTCCAGGTTTTAAAGGATCTTGAATACCAACTAATGCATCTAATATAAATTGTTTATTAATTTCACTTGCACTTGATGAAACATCAATAATTTTAGAAGGATCAGCTTCTTGAGGATTTTCTTTGAGGGATAAATTTGAAGGAGGCCAATTTTTAATATCAACAAAATCTCTATGACCTAAAGCAATAGCTCTTAAAGCATCATTAGCATATTCATCAATTTTACTTAATATTGAATCTCTTTTTGTTCTATCTAATTTAATTAAATCTCCATTTTCACTATTTTCAAATCCACAATTTTTAAATATAATTTCAGCTGCTCCCTTTACGTAAACTCTAAAACCATTTTCAATTTTCATTACAATTCCAGCCCATTTTCTTGAACTTTCAAATGGTATAATTTGTACAATATCAGATTGATTTTCTTTTCTAATTTCTTCTAATGATTTTGATAAAAAACTTCCAAAAGTTTTATTTGCTAATAATAATAATGCAGATTCTGTTTTATTACCTAAATAAGGTTCATCAACCATACCTAATTGTAATTGAGATTTATTTTGTTTTTTAAATAAACTATGGAAAAATGATTTTTGTGGTGGTCTTTGTTTAGCTTCTAATACTTTTGTTTCATCATAATCTGAATTTTCAAATGCTGTTGAATTTAAAATCATATTTGTTGTTAAAAAAATTTTCATTTCTGGTGTTATTTCATTTATAATTTCTTTTGAAGTTGGTTCATTATATTTATTATCAGCTAAATCACAAAATTCTAAAATTTCTCCATTATTTTTTAATCCAAATATTCCTCTAACAATTCTCATTTTATTTTCAGTTAATGTACCAGTTTTATCTGAACATACAGCTGTTGCTCCTCCCATTGTTTCACAACTTTTTAAAACACGAACTAAATTACCATTTTGAGCCATTCTTGTAGTTGCAAAAGCTAATGCTAAAGTAACAGCTAATGGTAAACCTTCAGGTATAGCAACAACAACTATAGTAACAGCAGTAATAATAATATCAATAAATTTTTTACCTTTATCAGCAGATTTTAAATTATGAAAAATTCCACCTGGAGCAATATCAACACAATATCTTATAAATAAAACAATAAATAATATAATTGCAGCTAAAAATCCATATTTTGAAATACCTTCAGCTAAATTATCTAATCTAACTTGCATTGGAGTAGTTTCTGCTTCAACATTTAAACTTGCCATTGTTCTACCATGAATTGAATTTGAACCAACTGCTGTAACCATTGCATTACCTAATCCAGATAAAATTTTTGAACCAGAAATTAAAAAAGGATCTTTAAATTTTATATTTTTACTACCTATGTCTTCATCAGTTGGTAAATTTTTTTCATAAATTTCCACACATTCTTTAACAGGTAATTTTCTAATAGTTTCAGATTCTCCAGTTAATGCACTTTCATCACATTCAACTTCTCCTTGAAATAATATAGAATCAGCAGGTACAACATCACCAGTTTGTAAATTTATAATATCACCAACTAATAAATCATAAATTGAAATTAATTTTTGTTCACCATTTCTAATAACAATTAATTCACGATCTTCCTTCTTGGCATTTAATTTTGCAAATTGTCTTTCTTTTTGATAATCATTTGCTGCTCCAACTAATACAACAATACAAACAGCAACTAATATAGCAACTCCTTCAACCCAATCAACTTTTGGTAAAGGTTTACCTTCATCATCATAATGAGTACCACTACCAAAAGTTTCATAAAGACCCAAAGCTAAAGAAACAATTGCAGCAATTGATAAAATAATTAAAACTTTATCTTTAAAAGCTTCATAACATAATTGGAAAAAAGATTTTGAAACTTTTTGAGGTAATTTATTTATACCAAAATTTGATCTTCTTATATCTAAATCCTTGGAATTATGATTATCTAACCCCTTGTTTAAATTTGTATTTAATAAATTACATAATTTATCAAATCCTCCAATTTCATAAAGATATTTTAATGATTTTGGATCATGTAATGGAATTAATTCTGCTGGTGTTATATTATAATCTGAATGTTTTTTTGAATTTGAAGTTGAAATTCTTGATGCTAATTTATGTAATGATAATGAAGTAGGATTATTTGAAAGTTTATGAATTGGTCTAGTTGTATCTACTGAAATTTTATTTTGAAGTTGAGATTGAGATTGAGACTGTTGTTGTTGTTGTGACTGCTGTGGTTGTTGTGATTGTGTAGTTGATTTTTGTTTTGTATGATCATCTTCATTTAATGGAGTATTTGAATTTATTGAAGAAGAATCATCATCATCATCATATTGAGGTATTTCTAAAGTTTTACCATGACCCAACTTATCAGCTGGAGTTCGTGGAGCCATATTTTTGTGTGTAGTTATGTGTTATATGTATGCTATATAAATATGATGATTGAATATATTCTAGAAGTTAAATATGTATGTTTTGGTTGTAAGTAATGTGTACTTTTTTGAATAATATAATATAATAGTTTGGTTGTAAAAATGATTTGATGCTATATCTGAAATTTCATAAAATAGTATGTATGATTGTGAAATATGCTAATAAGCTGAATTGAATGAGTTTGATTAACTTTAAATGATGATTGAGTTCTTATGGACCTGAGTTGCTATAATGATGTAGATAACTTCGATATAACTTATATGAACTTATATGGAGTTTTTTAAAAAAGGGCAATCTTAACTTTAAAAAATATCTTTTAATATTTATGTAGATCTTCTTTTACTTTACTTGATTACTTTAGTTAAATTGAAATCCTAGTTATTGATTGATTCTCAGTAGTAGTTTATAGTTTGATTCTAATGAAGTGTTATGCTCTTATTGATGTATAATACGATCAAATGAATAGTAGTATTATAAGATTTGATCTATTTAAAATGGTTTGTAAATTTTGATAAAATATTAAACTAAGTAAAAATAATAGAGTGAGATTTATCTAAGTATATAATATATGGAAATAAAGAATATGAATGATACACAATATACTCCGTACTAATACTTATGTTACTGATACCACAGATACTGATTAATTGAATCTAAATAGAAATTAAAAAAACCACTTATCTTACTACACTATATTATTGAATGATGTATAGAATTGTATATGGGTACGTATTGATGAAAAAAAAAAATATAAAAAAAAAGAAAATAAGGTACAAAACCAATGAATAATTTTAATTTAACCTAATTAAGATTTTTAGTTGTACAAAAGTTTGTAGAAGGCTTATATCAATGTTTGATTATATGCTTATCTCCTCTAGTATGTGTGACAGCTATACCATAGTGTGTTCATCTAAC
The DNA here is from genome assembly GCF_024610245.1 of Lodderomyces pseudojiufengensis. Classification (NCBI taxonomy): domain Eukaryota; kingdom Fungi; phylum Ascomycota; class Pichiomycetes; order Serinales; family Debaryomycetaceae; genus Lodderomyces; species Lodderomyces pseudojiufengensis. The sequence continues at coordinate 19,484 of NW_026261546.1, forward strand.
TCATCCTTCTTCTTCTTGTTATGTTTCAGTTGAATGTATTTGAATGAATGATCTTAAATAAATCCGAAACCAAAGTGAGAGCACAAAAACCAAAAAAAAGAGGCTGTGTAAAACCAAGAAAAAATAAAAAACGAACAAAAGTTAAATGAAACAATAAAAGAAGAGAAGGTCAACTCGACCTAATTTAGTAGTACAAGTAGTAGTAATAGTACAATTGGATGAAGAAGTCAAAGTGAAGCCGTACAATTGATAGGAAAATAATTTTCATTATACATTCTCTTCTCTCCCTATTCGTTTAGATTCTTCTGATACAATCTTTATGTGGAGAACATACAACTCTCTCTCCAACTAGAGTTTAATATGGTCGGTTAATTTCTACTAATAACTCAGTAATAATTACTTTTTTTTTCTCACTCAAAAAATAAAGGTATAGTAATAGCACAGGGACCATCATTCATTTAGTCATTTAGATTAATAAAATAAAAATATATAATAAAGATGACATATTATATTTACATAATTTCATCATTTTCTAGTCACGAGAGAGAATAAATAAATAAAAAAGGTACTTCAACATACATATATTTTTCAAATTCAAACAACACTGCGGTCGAAGGCGTCCTACAATTTGTTGTTTGACCGTTCTGTAGGGTCCTTTCTTTTTGCAAGTATGTGTAAAATACTTTTGAATAATTTTATCTTATTGTTTTAAAGAAATTTGGGCTTAAAATTGACCTAAGATAATAATAATGTATTTATCGTAAATTTTAATTTCTTACTTACATGCTTAAATGCTTGTTTAATTAAGTATTTTACGTTTGCTTAAGAGGCAAAGTAAAATCTTAAAACCGTGATAAAGAAAATGAGTACATCCAAAATATTTACATCAACTTAATCTTTTTCTTCATCAATCGATAATGTAAAGATTAGACAGTTCAGCGAGGTCCATTCTATTAAACATATTAATTGGTCTTCCCTCTATTTTTTTTTTTAAACTTCAAAATGCAACAATCGGATATATGCAAGCTATAACACCTTTGTGTAACCAAACTCACTACAAGCTTTTGTGTTAGACTAGCGAGATTTCTATAAACTTTAAAATTCCGCTAATTATATTATTTCATTCAGATGTTTCAAATTTTAAAATAATTTTCAAATTTGAGCCATTAAGTTAGATCTTTTTTTGAGCCACTTACGCTCTTAGATTTAATGAGAATATTCCGTTGTAGTAGTTTATACATTGAATGAAGAGTACAAAACAAGATGTATAATGTTTTGAAACGAGGCGCAAGATATAACTTTGCATATTCGAATGATTGTTATACTCTCTAGGTATACATTTTTTATGTTTTGCAACCATTATCAAATGATTTTTGATAACATTGGTTTTAAATGATGATTTCATCAAATTACATCAACATTTTTATTTCCAAGACTTATTTCATTGTCAAAAAATGAGAGTTGAAATCTCATTCAAATAGAGATTATCTTCGCCACATTAATGAGTTAACAGATGAAAATTTCATCTTGTCATCATTCGACTTACTTCGCCTACCACAAGGGAATGCAAAGAAGTAGCAAAAAAAAAAGGTTTCGTCAACTTTAAAACATCGCCAAGTATTTATTTGATTTTTTTTTGCAACCATTTTTAGTTAAAAATTTGCCTCCATCACCTCCTTACCTGCTCAGTTCCTTATTATTGAACATGTCTTTTTTTTTATTTCAACTTGTTATCGTATCAGTCAAGGCTTAGAGTTGATTTTCACTAATCAGATTAGGTGGAAACCCCATGAAAAAGGAGTTGTAAATGTAATTTGACTTATTGATAAATCATTTGAAATTTGGCTCACGTTAATATCTAATCATATTGATCACGAGAGAATAACCAGCAAAAAATAGTTGAGTGTAAAATTTGAACAACAAACACCTCGAATACTCTAAATATACCTTGCCATGTTGATTTCAATTAAAAGATTCAAATAGATGTACCCAAAGGCTTATCATCTTGATCAAACAAATGAACATCTATATTTCACTCATTTTTCCTCCATTTAGTCGGAAACTTGGTTGTAGGAATTAAATTTTATTCAGGACCATTCCAACTTCGTTCTAAATATCTCGACCAGAATAGGACATATCATTACAGCCACTATTGTTTGTAGGGCTTCAAAATTGCTAAACTTGCCCATTTAGCCCAACGGTTAAGGCGTTAGCCTCCTAAGCTGAAGACTCCGGGTTCGAGTCCCGGAATGGGTTGGCAATTAAAATTTTTTAAAGTGAGAGAGAGAGAAAGTAGTTAAAACATTTTTCCATCAAAACTATTTTCTTTTTGCAACCATTCAAGAGTAGAAAGAATGATAAATTATGAACATGTGACTACTGTTGTATGATATATATTCTTCCTAATATTCATTTTCCCATATAATTTCATTCCCATTTCCATCTCTTATAGTACCTTTATTTTCATCACATTTTAAATAATCTCTTGTACCAACATCACAAACAATACGATTTGGATTAATTTCATTATTGTCTATAATTAATCTTGATTTATGCTTTATCCAAATCCTACTAATATCAACTTTATTTTTTAATTTATTAAAATTAATTAATCTAATTAATGGAGTAATCTTTATTAGTGATATATAACCAAATAATCTTGAAGCAAAATGAGTTGAATAACAAGCTAAAAAATAATCAAAATCTTTTTCTTTTGAATATTTTAATTTTGATCTTTCTTGTAAATTTATTGCAATTGATGAATCATTTAAATAATATAAAAAATAATAATAATATGCAAATGGATTTAATGAACCTTTAATACTTATTGATTCTCCTATTGTTGTCATAAATCTAGTTGATATTATAAATCTATGAGTTAATGCTATCCCCATTAATGGAGCATCTAATTCAAATGAATTACTTGATATACATGGTGATATAGGTATATAATTGAACTCTGATGAATCTATTGGTAAATTTTGAAAATTTATTTGAATTTCTAAATAATTTAATTCTTTCCTTTGGGAATTTTCAATTATTGATGAATATAAAATTTCATCTATTGGAACTATACTATTATTTGTTTCAATTATATATATTATTGATTTTGGATTATGATAAAATATTGATGATAATAAATTTTCATTTATCTCTTGCAATGATAATTGATAAATTGAAATCTCTGAATAATTTAATACTTTTTGATCTGGTTGATCTAGGTCAATGACGTCATTTGATGAGATTGTTAATACAGTGAATTGCAATATGATAAATATGGAGACTGCAATACATAACATGGTCTAAAATGGTCCTCTATTTCTCTTTAGTTGGTAATTGAAACGGTTGAAAAGTTCTTCTTATGTTTGAAACATGTCATAACAAAAATCATGATCTATGTTAAAGATTGCAAAATCTAAAACCCTTCATTTTGTGTAATCGAATCAAAGTTGGAGAGAAAAAATTAAGATCACGAAATTAAGCATATCAACCAACCATAATTCCAACCACAATTTCAATTGAAAGTCCAATGCTGCATCTTCTATCTCAATCAACACTAAATAATTTAAGAATTCTACTATTTATAACACTACTAATTACAACAATCTATCTAATTCCAACATTTATATCACCAGAATTATTAACATATTTACAAATAAATTTTAAAGTTAAATTAATATCAAAAAAATTTTGTATGATAAGACCAGAACAATGTAAAATTTATTTAAATTCAAAATATGGAGATCCAAAATTATTAAAAAGAATATATTTTTCAAAATTTGAATTAATTTATATTGTAAATAAATATATATTGGTAGTTGATGAAATTTTAATAAAGATTCTTGCTAATAAATATAGTCCAATATTATACGTATTCAAGGTTATTTCCAATTGGAAAGAAAAACAAGATGATAATAATAGTGTTGAAACATTTGAAGAAATTATCCACATAATTATAGGAATATCAAATACAGCAATTTATCATACAATTAGGGGAATGTTTGTTTCAAAAATGTATATGTTTTTTATGATGGGCTTAGTTTTAAGTATAATTGAACCATGGTATAAAATTGGTGGACCAATTTGGAATGTCTTAAGACGATCTTCTGTATTTTGAAGTATAGAGGAATAGAGTTTAAATAGGATAAGGTTAAATAGGACAATTAAAGATCAAATAGACTTTTTAATAAACTAATTAAACGATACATAAACATCTTAAAACCCAAAATTGAATGAACTCATATCTGGTTCTTCAAAAGCTTGAGCAGGTGGAGCATCTTTATTCAAAATATTTTTCATGAACGCATCATCATAATCTTTTTCTTCTTTAATTTTACCATTTCCATTAATTTCTTTACCCGTAGAATAATCAGGAAATGACCAATTTTTTAATAAATATAAAGCTAAATAATCACAACCCATTCTTGTATATATCATAGAAACTTTTATAACTGTTTCAAATTCTTCTATTGGATTTATCATTTTAGAACCTTTTAAATAATCAATTTTATGATTTCTTAATTCATTATATAATAATATTAATACTGGATCATCATTTAAAAATGATTGACTCTTGATCGACAACTGTAAATTTTTTAAATCTAAATTTGAAAAAATTTTCTGATTTTCTTCAATTATTGTAATTGGTGATTTAATTAATGATTGAATACTTAATTGTTTTTCACCAATTTGCCAAAATATCCAACTTGTAGTCCATCTATCACCATTTTCAATAGCTTTTGGTAATATAAATCTTTCAATTATATTAATTAAACATTCATCATATTGTTTGTTTATATTTAAACTACCACAATAAATTTTTGAAATTGCTATTGATAATGATATATCACCAATTTTATTTGCTATTATACTACAACAATCAAAAGGTTTATCACCTAATAAAAAAAAATAAGCTGCATCAAAATATCTATGTTTACCTAATAAAACGAAAGCATTTTTTAAAGCAGCTGATTTCCAACGATTTGTTGAAAAATCATTATTTAAAAATTTAATCATTTTGGTTTTATCTTGATGATTTACAATTTTCCATAATCCTAATAAAATTTGCTTTTTACGTAATGCTAAATAAAATAATGATACCAAGCCCGAAGGATCTTGAGATTCACTAAATTCATTTCTTGCAATTGATTCAATTAATTTAATTAATCTTGGAGTTTTAATCCAATATACTAATTTTGTTTTACGAACATTTTCCCAATATAATTTTTGTTTATAATTATCTTCAATACTATTTAATAATACTTCTTTATTATCTGAATGTAATGCCCAATTTATATCTCTCATTGATAAACTTTTTTGTTTTGTAGATAATTGAAATAATTTAAAACCAATCATAAATCTTATACCATTATCATCAATTGAAAATTTACCTAATTGTTGAACAATTAATATAACTGATATTAAAGTACTTTGTTGATGTCTAGTTAATAAAGGTAATGAAATTTTCATTAATTTATCAATTAATAATTTTGATAATTCATCATTAAATTTTGTAAATACATCAATTTTATAAGTTGATAATCTTCTTTTTCTTGTATAAGAACTCTTATCTAGTTCAATACCTAAATTCCATGTAATAATTTCATCAGTTCTTAATAATTGAAATAATTTTATTAAAATATCATGAACAATATTAATTTGACTCATAAATAATGCTTGAATTAAAAATTGAGGATGATATAAAGGTAAAGGACCATTTAATACTCTAACTAAATAAAAAATATCATAAACTTGTTCTTGATTATCAATTCTTGATTCTTCATTACTACTAGAGTTTTGATCATATCCACTCATTAATTGTCTTATAGTTGAATCAATAGTTTTTGAACCTAATTTAACCCATCTATCATCAATAAAAAATTGATTCCCACTTCCAATTACTAAATATCCATCATCAAACCATATTGAATCTCCAATTTCATGTGATGTAAAATCAGAAATATCTATTTTTTCAATTGCTGCATAAGTTGGAATATTATTAGTATAATCATAACGTAATTGAGTATATAATAAAACATGACGTTTAAATCCAATTGAATAAATTGCATTTGTTGTTGATTTAAAATTTGTTGTTGCATTTATAAATGTCCAATCTAAATCTTTAACTTCTTCTTCAAATGTTTCCTCATATTCTAATACTCCTTGATTTGTATCCCATATAGTTAATTTTTTACCTGTATCATCTAATATTGCTAATTTCCCAGTAACTGTTGATCCATTAATTCTTTTAGAATTTTTGATATTTGTTTGTAAAGAATATGTTGAAATCCATTTAAGTTCTTCATTGTTGTTATCAAAATCTAATGTATAACTTTCAAAATAACCAGATTCATCAATTACTGCAATTAAACTCTTTTCTGGTGAATTTAAAAATGCATCAACTCTAACAATTTGAAAAATCTCAGTATCTTGAGGTAAACTTGAAATTTTTTGTTCTTCAAATGTGATATCTTTTATTTTCTTATTCTCATACTTCAATATAAGTTTCCATGATTTAATTTCGTCCTTTGAATAAATAGCAACAACACAATATTGTTTGATATTAGGATCATCATTTGGCCATTCAGTTAAAACAAATACTTTAGGAACAATTGAACAATCAACTTTTTCAATCAAATCAGCAGGTAAATCATCATTAACATTACCATCACAATTCCAAAGAGATATATTACCAATTTTTTCAGATACAATAACTAAATGTCTCCTTTTATTTCCAATAGGTGGTTCAATATCATTTATTATAGCAGAATCCCAAATTTGATTATTTTCTCCAACATTAATTTGAAATCTTTTTGTTATTGAAATTATACCATATTCTAAAATAATTGGTTCCCATATGAAATTATATTGACCAAAATTTGATATGGATAATAATACATTATCAGTTGAATATAATGAATTTGATCTAACTAATTTTCTAATTGATTTATTATGACCTTGAAACTTATTAAATAATGTTATACCTGATTCCCCGGGTAATTTTTTAAAATTTATTATTTCATATCTTAAAGTATTTTTAATTCTATCATGAATTAAAAATGAAAGTGCCTGCACTTTTGGTAATTTACAAATTTTTTTAAAAATTATTGGATTTAAATAATTTGTTATAAATTCTTCACTTTGAATATATTCTATTGTTAAATCATGATTACATCGTAGATTCAAATATGGTAATATTTCAAATTGAAATTCTTTTATTAATTTAAATTTAATATTATTTGGTGGTGTTTGTGATATATTAGTGATTGTAAATAATTGAATTTTACCATTTTTTGAAATTGTATATAATAAATCCAAATCATTGAGATTTAATCCTTCAAATAGTTTGTTGTTGTTATTTCTTAGTATTGGTATTAGGGTATCTTGTAAATAATAATTTTCAATTATTAGTATATTTTCCACATTTTCTAGTTTTAAAGTTGCCCAATCACTTATATGATTATGACCATTAGTTTCATAAGAAGCCCATACTTTGAACTCATTATTTGTAAACGAATAAATCACTTCACTTTCATCAATTGAATTTATATAACTTCGTATCTTTTTAATATTAGCCATTGAACTATCTATTGCCTTTTGTTGTAATTGTTTATTATTTGATTTCTTTCTCCATTGAAATTCTTTAATATAACTTGAATGCAGTAGATAACTTACTTCAAATAAAGTATTTTCATCTCCATAACTTATTCTTGTCCATACTTTTATTAATCTATCATAACATCCACTTGTAGTTAAAATTAATTTTGAATTTGGTGTTATACATATTTTAGTTACTGGGTTTGGTTGTTTATATTCCCATCGTTTATATACATGTATTTCTCCAAATTCTTCATAAATGTGATAAAGGAACAAATCATCTTCACATCCAATTACTAATTCATCCTCCTCGATCGCCCATTCAAGACAATTTATCTTAGATGTTACATTAAATTGATAAATTTCAACCCATTTCGGTATTTTCATATATTCTGCAATTGGTTTGAAAATAATTAATTTACAATCATAAGCAATTGTTATAAATCCATTCTTTGAATTAATACCAATAGCATAAAGATCTTTTTCCAAATAAATAGTTTGTAAATTTTTATCAATACTTATTACTTTATCACCATTTTGAGAAATTGTTAATTTTGCAGTTAAAATTATTAAATTATTACCTGAACCATAAGCTACTATATGATGATCTTTCCAAGTTGCTTCTATGGCTGAGCTTGAGCTTTTGTTGACCTCACCAGGAACAAATGTTATAGTCATATAACCCTTGACTTATCTTGGTTGTAAATTTGAACTATGAATTGATTTAATATGAACCGTTTTAAATTTATGCGAGTTTTATTTTTCAAAACATTCGATTTGAATTCATTACATCATTTTGAATATCAATGGGTGCAAGGTATGTTAAAGTCAAGATTAATAACATAAGCTCAAACTTTTACTAACAGTTACATCCTCCAGTTGCAAAGATCAAAAATTAGCTTTAGCAATATGTCTACAGAGATCACCATGTGTACTAATACAACGTAATACACCAAAAGAATGTTTAACAAATCCAAATTTAAAAAAAGAATTACCTGAATTATGTAAAGCATATTTTAGAGCATTTATGGATTGTAAAACAGGACTGATTGATATGAGAAAAAGAATGAAAGGTAATGCTCCTTTATCAACAGGAAAATTTGATGAAACTTATGAAAATTTATCAACTGGTCATTTTGATGCAAAAGAAGAAATTAGAAAATTAAATGTTATGAATAAAAATTTATCAAAACAACAACAAATACAGGAGGAAAAGGAGATTGAAAGAATAAGTTGATCCATTCATTCATTCATTCATTTATTGTTCATTAATTAATTTATTTATAAACTTCTTAAAAACTGGATTAAAATGATTTAAATTTTGAAATAAATTTGACATTTCAATCATATTTTTAATATAATTTTGTACAGAAGGATCATTTTTATTTCTTTTAATTTGTTCAAAAGTTTCATCAAGTAAAATTTCAAATTCATCAATTGTATATAGTCTTTTATCATCATTTAATGTTATTGTTTCTAAAATTTTTATAACTTTTAATAAATTTGTCTTGATTAATTTTAATTTTATAAGTGTTTGAACTGCTTCATTATCTTCATTTATTTCTAATTTTTCATTTATTGAAGTTAATTCATTTTGTAATGAAATTATTGAATTATTTAATAAACTTGTATAATATTGTAATCTTGAAGTACCTTCTTGATTTGAATTTATAATTGAACTTGCATTTTCTAATTGATTTAGTTTCAGTTTTAATTCATTATTTGCAATATCATTAACATAATAATCAAAATGTATTATTAATTGATTTATTGTATGAGATAGACTTGATAATGACTTTTTGGAATATGCTGACATTGGAGTTGCTGAAGTCTTTTGTTGTGTAATTGTTGATACTAGGTGATCAATGTATGTGGTAGGGTTGAATTCATCGTCAAAAAACATAGACATAGAGTCTTCAATGGTTTTGTTCGTCGTCATTGTTGGTTGGGTTGTCAATAAACTTAACTAGCGAGATTAATTTTATTTTGTTGCAAATACGAATTGGTACTTTATTTTACAACCATAGTTTCATACACATCAAACTTATAACATATATATTGCTCGGTCATTGTCGTACATTCTTAGCTAATTGTGTTGATTACAACAGTGCTTGATCGAACTTGGCTTGAATCCTTTAATTTGATCGTTTTGTTTACTTTTCAATAGTCACCTTCCTTCAATTCGATCCTTCCCAAATGCAACCAAATAATAGCCATAATGACAACATAGAAGACGATGATGAACCAGATGAATGGGATAAGAGAATACTAAAGACAGGTTGTCATCAAGAAAATTTGAATTTACAATTATGTCATGCTGATACTGGTGATTGGAGGAAATGTTTAAAGGAAATGCAAGCTTTCAAGAAATGTTGGGGTCAAAATAAGAATAATGAAAGGACTTCAACAGTGGATAACTGATTGAGAAAACTCATAACTTCATGTATATAGACACTATTCCTGTCGTTGCAAATTCATTTATGTACATATTTTATTAAATTTTTGAACTTTTCTTCCAGGTAACGATGTTGACTACACTTTATGATCTCTCAGTTGTAATATTGTGCACATCGATCACATACTTGTGTGCTTGATGTTGTACTCGTGTTTGAAACGCGTCTAATAATCATCAAGATTAAACCAAATTAATTTTGAAAAAATACATCTTTCAAACTGTATACAACAACTTATTCAATATAAATACATATATTACACATGATTTCATGTCTCGAAGTAATCCGTATGGAGTAGAAGGTGAACCACTACGAATGAATAAGCCGAGCCAACCCTTGAAACTAACACTTCATCCACCAGGTTTTAATTCCAATTTGTTAACCAACAATACTAAACATCAAGCTGTGAATAAAAATGAAAAGCACTATAGTGAATCAAACAGAACTTTGTCTCACCAATTTAATGGTCTCATAACTGAAAAAGAACCCGATCAATTTAATGTAAAAGTCGAGGACCTAAAGCTGGAGTCTATCAAGAAGTTGAAGAATAATTGGAGTAAAATAATTGATAAATACTCAAAAATCAAAGATGAATATGAAAGTGATGAGATTGATATTATTACAGGTAAAATCATAACAGACAATGGTCATTTAAAAAATTTGGACAATTTAGATAAAAACAATATCAAGAATGTAAATATATGGAGAGAAGATTATGAAAAAGAAGAATTAAGAATAAGAGCAAGAGATTGGAGAGGGAAAGTTAAAAGGGAACAGATGTTAAATAAAAGTTTGAAATTGGATTTACAACATCATTCTTCAGATCTTGACAGTGCATTTTTAAATGGGGATAATTTTAAAGATAATTCACCAACAAAAGGATCAATCCCTACAACATTTCACACTAAAGAAGAATCTCCAACTAAGAAAAGAAGAGTTTATATCATGAAAGAGGATGACGATCAGCTGGCTGAAGAAGAATCCGAATCAGATTTTGAAAGTTCGAATGATTCCTATTCTGTTGGAGAAGACGAAGAGGAGGAATCTGATGATATCTCCACAACTTGTGACAAGAGTCAAGAGTTTTTCGAGGATAAAGCTATCAGAAAAAGAGAACAATTTGGAAGACCAAAACGAGCTAAGTCCGAGGATATTCTAGATTTATGTAAGACTTCCCAGCTACGACCGATCAAATTTCAAAATGAATCCACAAAAAGCTCACCCATAAAGAAGAATAATATTAAATTTGAGGACGGACTTTTACCTATCAAAGCTGGTCTTGAAAGAAAATCATCTCCTACTAAAAAATCAAGAGAGTCATCTCCTATGAAAAAACAAAGAGAATCATCACCATTAGAATTTGAAGAACTTCAGTTTCTTAGTCAATCACTGCCTAAACCAGCCGTCAAAACTACCATTCTTGATTCAGATATAAAATTAAGTGAAAGTCCAATCGAAAATTTCAAATCAAAATCTAATACTTATTCAAGTTCTGCTTCTCCAGATGTGGAAGATCAATTTTGTACAATTGATGAAGTTGAATTCCTAAATTTTAATAAGTCAAAAAAACCTCAACTTTATACTTGTTGTTTCGAAATGTGTGATTTTAAATCAAAAAGAAAAAGCTCATATAAGACCCATTTACTCAATGATCATTCCAATGCGTTAAGCAAAATGGGGTACCCTATAGAATTCAAATCAGCCGAAGATAAGTGTTCCTCAAAATTGGTGAATAACACTTCCTTAAATGAAATCTTTCCATTAAAATATAAATTACCCAAAACTTTCAAGTTTTTGAAATGCAACGAAACAACCGACAATAATGAAGTGTGTCAGTACTTTTGCAATAACGACTACGATTTGGAAAACCATAAAACAAAAGGTGATTGTTATTATGGGAAGATACTACTATTTTGTCCTATTTTGGGTTGTGGATATTTAACAGATGGAGGATTTGAAGAATGGCGAGACCATTTATTTCAAGCAAAACATTTGGAATATGACGAAGAAAAAGATGAAAAAGAAGAAGAAGCAGAAGGTTCTAGCCTTAATCCCATAGAAATCGACCAGGAAGATGAAATCATGTCATCACCATTTCACAAAACTTCACCTGAATTGCCTGATTTAGATAAGCAACATATAACTTCACTTAAACCAATTTCGGACATACCAGAATCTCCTCCAACTTTTCTGAATACTTCCAAAGTGAGAATCAATAGAAGGATCGTGTCAATAGAAACTCCAAATTTTTCAGATCAGGTTGATCATGATTCTTCAAATCTTAAGACCATGAACAATTCTTATCAAGACTATGATGAAGGGTATGATTCAATTTACGAATTATTCCAGTAAACGAAATTTTAATCTCATTCTAAATGTATGTATATAATATGTATATTTTAAATTAATACCCTTAATTACTATTTACAAAAATGCTTTATTATATTATATATCACATAAAACGTCATTATCATAACATTAATCTACTTTGAAAAGATTCTTTAAGCCACTTCAGCAGGTGGAATATCTTTACCACCATCGTCTTCTTTTTTATTTTCTTCTTTTGATTTTGGTTTGCCTTTAAATGCATCTTTACCTTTAACATATTTATCAAATGCATCATTTCTTTCTAAAAATGGTCTTTCTCCACAAATTCTAATCATATCTTCTCTAGTTAAAACTTCCTTTTTAAATAATTCTTGAGCTATTTTATCAACTAAATCTAATTTTGAAGTTAATAATTTTTTACATTCAACATAAGCTTCATCAATTAATCTTTTAACTTCTTGATCTATTATTCTTGCTGTATCTTCTGAATAATTATTATGTACTTTAAAACCAGAATCATTACTTTGATCATAACAAATTTGACCTAATTTTGGAGACATACCTAAATTAAGAATCATTTGTTGAGCCATTTGTGTTATCTTTTTAAAATCATCAGAAGCTCCACTTGTAACAGTATCGAAATGCAATTCTTCAGATACTCTACCTCCTAAAGTCATAATCATTCTATGTTTAAATTGTTCTTGTGAAGTTAAATATTGATCTTTTGGTAAATATTGAGCATAACCTAATGCACCTTGTCCACGAGGTATAATAGATACTTTAACTAATGGATCAGCAAATTCTAAAAACCAACCACAAATAGCATGACCTGCTTCATGATATGCAACAGTTTTTTTCTCTTCTGGTGATAAAATTTTTGATTTTTTCTCTAATCCTGCAACAACTCTTTCAATTGCTTGTTCAAAATGATGAACATCTACAGCTTCAGCATTTTCTCTAGCTGCTATTAAAGCACCTTCATTACAACAATTTGCAATATCAGCACCTGCAAATCCTGGAGTTAATGCACCTAATCTACCTGCTAATTGTTCTATTGAATTATTTTTTAATTGTTGAAATTTTGCAAAATCAATATCTTTTTGTTTTATATCTATTTCTTCAACACATTGTAATTTTATTTTTGATAAATGTACTTTAAATATTTCTTTTCTTCCTTCAACATCAGGTACATCAATTGAAATATGTCTATCAAATCTACCAGGTCTTAATAATGCTTTATCTAAAATATCAGGTCTATTTGTACCAGCTAACACAACAACATGATCAGTTGTATCAAATCCATCCATTTCAACTAATAATTGATTTAAAGTATTTTCTCTTTCATCATTACCTCCCATTCTACCATTACCTCTTTCTTTACCAATTGCATCAATTTCATCAACAAAAATAATAGCAGGAGCCATATCTCTTGCAGTTTTAAATAAATCTCTAACTCTTGAAGCACCAACACCAACAAACATTTCAACAAATTCAGAACCACTAACAGATAAAAATGGAACACCTGCTTCACCTGCTGTTGCTTTTGCTAATAAAGTTTTACCAGTTCCTGGAGGACCACTTAATATAGCACCTCTTGGAATTTTTGCACCTAATTTTTCATATTTTTGAGGATCTTGTAAAAATTTAACAAATTCCATAATTTCTTCTTTTGATTCTTCACATCCTGCAACATCTTTAAATTTTATTTTAACTTCAGTTTCTTGATTAAATAATTTAGCTTTTGATTTACCAATTTTGAAAATTCCACCTGGTCCACCAGCACCACCAGCACCACCTCCTTGATTACCAGGCATTCTTCTCATTGTTAAATAATATAATCCACCAATTAATAAAACAGTTGGTAAAATAGGTAAAATATAATTCATCCATGATCCTTTATCTTCATATACTATTGGTATCCTTTCATTAATTGGAATTTGCAAACGATCTTGTACTTTATTCATTTCATCTTCAAAATATTCAATTGATCCAATAGTAAACATAACAGCTGGAGTTCCATCTGATTTATTAAAAGTATTTGAACTTGCAGCACCTGGTATTAATTGTGCTTCAACAACATATTTATTTATAACCGTTAATTTTTTAACTAAACCCTTTTCCAAATAATTCGTTATAAAACTTTGCATAGATAATTCTTGTTGATTTTTTTCATCTTTAAAAGTTGATAGTACATAAAGCCAAATTAATAATGAAGAACTTGTTATAAATAATATATTTATAATTTGTTTCCATTCAATTTTATATATTTTAAAATCTTTTGGTTGAATTCCTGGATGTTTTTTCATGAATTTTTTCTTTAATTCTTCACGTATTTTATCTTCTTCTTCATCTTTTGGTTTATTTTTGGGATCTTCATTCTTTTTGGTATAATTTCTTTCATTTAGTTTCGCTTCATATTCTTCTCTAGCTTTTTTATCAATGTCATTATTGTCGTTGTCTTTATCTTTATCATCTTTTGGTTGATTTTGTTTGTTGAAATTGATGAAAGATTGATGAAATGAGTGGCGCGATATACTTGAAAATGACCTTATATGTGGCAGTATTAATGATGTTCGTGATATGTATCTAGTTCTAAGTTGTGATCTTATGGACCCACTTAGGAGTCTCAACGATATTTGACTATTTAGCATGTCATGTATATACAATTATTCAATTTATGTGTGATATGTATGATGATAAATGTTTGAGTCGGAATTTATTTGAAAAAATGAGAATGAAAATCAAACATTAAAACAACTAACAACTACTACCAAATGATTTTTTGCAACCTAAATATGAATGACTTGTTATATCGTGATCATAAGGGTGCTATCGACTAAATTTGATTTCATTGCTTTAATTGTGTTTATTGGGTTCAAATTTAACGGTATCAGCTCCTTCTTTATTTTCTTTGACATCATGATTTGTATCATCCTTATTATTGTCCTTAAATCTAAAATGGCCAAATCTAATTGTTCTATCTTTGTCATGACTATGGTTTAATCGATGAAACTTAGCCCTAAATGTATCAAATTTAGTTTTAGAAGTTTCAAACTTATTCTTTATATGATCTAATTTTTGCTTATAGGTTTGATTTTTCAAGTCAGTTTTGAGTTTACTCATACTAAAAAATTTATTTGATGTTTTGTTTGGGACCGTTAAATTCTCATGTATAGTTGGGTCAATGAATGAATGATCATAAAATTTATTATTTGAATCATCAATTTCTTTAGTAGTGGCGGTGGTGGTTGTAAAAAAGTGTACATTTCGTTGATTATTTGCATGATTTTCATTAATATTAATTGTATAAAATTTTGAATCAGGACGACTATGAAATTTTGGAGCTTCACCAGGACTAATATTTAACAAATTAGTGTTTTCCTTTAGCGGAGGCTTATCACTTTTTAGTTTATCATTTTGAGAATTTGAAGTTGAGATTTTTGCAGTTGTATTGATAGTACTATATTTACTTGAAGAATCTGAAGTATTTACAAATTGAGCAGATGGTTTGCTAGCTTTTGTTTTCAAATATTTTTCTTCAATTTCCTTGTTTTTCACTTCTATCTGTTTGTTATATAAGTCAATTAACATCGTCACCTAGAGAGATGCTTGAATTAAATTTTTGAGTTGTTTGGTATGATCAATTTGGTTGCAAAAAAAAAAATGGAATTGATGCGCAAAATTGAATTCATAATAAACAGTCAGTTAAACCGATAGAACTATCATCTCCATCAGAGAAACCAAATTTACACATTGAATCATCTAGTTTATAAGCTACCTAAAGAATTAGGAAAAGACGACATTTCGAGAACATAAAGATCCACTACAAGACAAACTAAACTGGCTCTACACCAAGAAATTCAACCGAAAAAAAAAAAATCAACATAAATTCAAATATTAATAAATTGTATCTAATTAGTTATTAAAAAAGTAAAATATAATAGTTAATTAATTATTAATTAATGTTCTTTTCTAGTCTTTACAAATTCATCCCAACAAGTTTCACAAATTTTCATAAATTTTTCTTTTTGATAAGATAAATCAATTTCTTTATTTTTATCCAATTCTACTGATTCTTCTTTTTTATCTTTATCTTTTTCTTTATCTTTTTCTTCCTTTTTATCTTTATCTTTTTCTTTCTCTTTCTCTTTATCTTCAGTTTTAGTACTTGGTCTACCTCTTTTCCTTTTTGGTTCTTCATCAATTTTTATAATTTCTTCATCTGTCTTATCATCCTTTTTATCATTACCTTTTGTATCTTCTTCTTTTTTACCATTTTTTTCATCCTCCTTATCTTTCTTCTCATATATTCTAAAATTAAATACATTTTCATTCATAAAATTTACACTACCAAATATTTCTCCACTTTTTAATGGTGATTGAGAATCAGGAACTTGTTGTAATTGAAAAGTTTGTGAAGATGAAATATTACCATTATTAAAAGTATTTGGTGGTGGTGGTGGTCCATATGATGATGATGGTGCTATAGGTATACTATATGGTTGTGGTGGATATGGTTTTTGATTTGGATCAATTTGTCCTTGAGGTGGTAAAGGTTGTCTATAGTACTGTGTTTGTGGTGGTGGATATACTGATACATATTGAGGTACAGGTTGATTCGAATTTTCATCATTTTCTAATATAATATTTTTTTGACCATTTGTAAAAAATTCACGTCTTGTTGAAGGTGGTTGAGAATTTAATGGAGCAGCTCTATGATGATTATCATTAAAAACATCAGTTACCGCACTTTTTTGATTTGATAATGATGCTTTTATTGATTCTTGTTGTTGTTGATATTGTATATTTGCTTGTGATTGAGATGATGAAGTTGGTGTTAATGTAAATGGAACTGCTGAAGTTGATTTGCTACCATGAGTTCTAAATCTTGGTGGTACACCTGATCTTGTAACTGGTTTTAAAGGATTATAATTTGATGGTGGTGGAGGTGAAGATTGATTTCCATAAGTATAGGATTGATGTTGAGGAAGTTGAGGTGGTAAAGGTGTTATACCGTTAGGTGGTAAACCATTTCGATTACTCTTTAATGATGGAATAATAGAACCAATATTTGGTAATGATGAGGATGATGTAGATGAAAAACTATTACTGAATTGAGGAACTGTTATAGAAGCTTGAGGAGGTGGTGGTGGTCCAGGTGCAGGAGGAGCTTGAGATAGTTGTCTCTTTTTACCTCTAAAATCAGGTGCAATAGTTCTTATTGGAGCAGATAGTATTGAAGGTGAACTTATAGGTATTGAATTAGTTGATGGATCAATTGTTAAAGGTTGTGGTATATTATTTCTTTTCATTTTTTTATTTTTAAATTCAGATAATCTTGTTAATTCAGTATCATCAGCAGCATAAGTTGGAGATTCATCTTCTATAACTATTGGCTTTTGAGGAGAATTAGGAGGTTGTTCTTCATTGATTCCCTTTGGTGGATTTTCCTTTTGTGGATTTTCTTTTGGAGGATTTGCAATTAATATAACTCCATCACTATGTTTATTTTTACGAATTGTTTCAAGAATAAATTTTTGATCTGAATTTAAATTTGCAGAATTTGGATCATTACCAGTTACTGCAGCAGTTGTTATAACTGATAATGTTGGTTCAACTTGTCTACTATTTAAATCTTTACCATTTCTTAAAGCAATTAAATTTCTTTGTTGTTGATGAATTTTATGAGATAATTTAACAGTTGATTTCATTTCATCATTTAATGATATTAAACCTGGACTAACAATTCTTAAAGCTAAATCTGCATTATTGGTACCATTTAAATTTAAAGTAACTGGTTTATGACGTTTTGGTGGTGGGAAAGTATGACTTGTTAAAGAATCCGATGTTGGTTTTGAACTAGTTTCATGATCAGAAGAAGAATAATGTCCAGTATCTTTTCTTTTATTAATTGTTGATGAAGTAACATCTTGTAAATGAGGTGGTGGAGGATGATGAATTTGTGGATTATAAGCATGTGGATGTTGTTGATGTGGAGGAGGATAAGGAGGTTGATGAGGAGGACGATGAGAAGGATGAGGTTGATGATGACTTATACTTGGTAAATGAGGATGTGATTGTTGTGGAGGTGAATGAGATGGTTGAGTTAATTGATGATGTGAAGGTAAAGTTTGTGGTTGATTATCTCTAATTTGTATAGATGGTAATCTTGGATGTGATGAATTTGAATTATTTTGTATATCATGATTCCTAATTGATGGTAATTTTTGATATTGATTTGGTGGAGATGAAGATGAAGATGTTGTTAATTTATTAATTTTTGGTAATTTTGGTGGGGTATCATTTGATATTTGCAGCATTTTTTTGATATTTCCAAGTTCTTTGATTTACTAAATGGTGAAAGCTTTGAATCTTTACTTTAGTATTTGGTTTAATACTCTTTTCGTTGATTGATTAATTATTTTAATTTAGTTGGTTGTAAATTTCCAAATTTCAAATCCTTATGAAAAGATAATAAACAATTAATAATTGACTCTGTAACGTTTTTTTTTCACCGAATTTCCAAACCCTTGTATCAGTTGTTGGCAGTACAGATAAATAAAAGGTACTCTGTCTTTCGTATCCTGTTACTAGATGATTGACTATTGGTGTGAACTGATGAAAATTGTAGAAATTTTAAATGATCAACTCTAATTAAATTTTGATAATAATAATTATTAATTTTTTTTTTTTTCTTTGTTGGTTTAAAAGAGAGTAAATTTTGATTTAAATTTTAACACAGGAATATAAATTATTAGTTGTACAATATTTAATTTCAAGATGGAAGAGTAAATTAACTAAAATTGTAATCTACAACACTTCTGATGCTCCACCTTAATTAATCTTATAGCTCACTTAGGACAAAGTATTGTTAATTTTGATAATTTTCAACATGTCAACTAGACTATTTATTATTTATTTATTATGGGTAGTGTAAAGATGTTCAAATATTAATTATTACTAAAATTCCCTCATGAAATTTTGTTAATTAATTTTTGTATTATCTTATTGTTTTTTTATATACTATGTATTATGTAATAAATGGATTGTATATTACATAATACATTACATAATATATTTAAATTCTGAAACACAAATAATTTTTTCTTAGTAAATTCAAGGTACAAAAAATACTCAAATTGGTAGTAAATTACGATTATTAGAAATCAATTGGTAGTCACTATATATAAGCTTAAGTTGTATACTACTAATCATTGATAATGATAGAAAGAAAGACTGATTATTCAAAAATGTCCAGTGTTAGGTATCCTTCACAGTTTTCGATGAAATATTTGTAACGAGCTCCACAGTGATGGAATTTTAAAGGAGTAAAGTTCAATTGATTTTTGTTAATAGCACCTGATTTCGACCTTATATGCTGAACTGACTAGATAACTTCTAGATCCACAAAATAAGCGCATAAAGAAATCGATGAAACTTTTCAACTATTAATTGGAAAATATCAATCAACCTAGGAGTAAAAAAACCTCTACTGAAAAGATTTTGGGTAGGTATATTGATATTTCTACTAATAAATTAGTATTTAACTTTTGAGTATGTATGAGCTATAGTGAACAGTTCAGATTTGAACTGTTCACAAATCAATATTTTGAGCCTGACGCAGAACGTTTGACACATAATCTTTATCTCAAATATTGAAAAATCCCTGATAAATAAACTTATTAACTAACTAAAACGAATGGAATGGATCGATGAAACAAAGTCTATAAACATTATCAACAAAATTGTAATGTAAAACAACCTCGACTAAATCCAAGTGGTAGCATTTAAATTGACCAAAAGCGGGAGTACACATACATTTTTTTCCCTCTATAATAATTAAGCCAGTGTACATATTATACAACCACAAATAAGTTAAACGCTAAATCCAATGTCTGATTTTATTCATCCTAAAGGTGACAACTTTTCACCACCAGATCCTGTATTTCCTAAATCATCAGTGGTTGAAGGAGACGAAAATGAAACTGAATTCAATAGATATCTATCACATCTTTATTTGTGGTCAAATGTTCCGAACAATTTACCTTCATTAAATCTGAAGACTTTTAGAACTTACAAAAGCATATTAGTAATGACCTCGATTTTAAAATCATTACCGATTCAAGATCATATTCCTATTTTGTATCGTGTTGGTTCAAGATATGATAACTACGAGGAGATGTTGCATCAACTAAAGGAAACATTTAAACATCGTTATTTGATCAAAGGGGCATTGCCATTGATTGATACAACTGAAGAAATGAGAGAATTATTAGTTACTTCAACGAAATCTGATGGACAGATGATCGTTAATCCAAACCAGGGTTTTGATTTTGATGGAGTAATTTATAGAGTGGTTGAGATGTTATGTGCATATGTAAATCACGAAGACGTATCATCATTGTCACTTAGTGAGTTGAGCAGTAACGAGGGCTACGGGTCGATAATTCCAGCACATGTATTGAACAAGAATATGTCAGAGGGCGTTGTGGATGTTTATCTTGCAAATGGTGCTATGAAAGGTTTGACATTTGGTGGATACCAGTTGTTCATTGCAATATGTAGATCCTTGGGATCAAATGTTTATGCTCATGGTATGCCTACCGATGATGAAGACAATTACGAGACTATAAATCAGGAAGGTGGCATTTTTGCTCAATCTTTATGGGCAATATTGGACTATATGTCTAATTTATATTTAGACGCTAACTCATTTGATAGATTCTGTTTAATCTTATTAGCTGGATTACACAGTTCTACAACTGTTGTTGCTCATACAGATGAGGGAGGTTTGACAAGAGATATTTTTAGAGCAATGAGGAGAAGCATTGCAAAACCTTCAGGGTATGTTGTAGGAATAAATTTGAGTTCAAACTTGTTAGCTTACCCGCTATATGGAACACGCAGTAACATATGTTGTTTCCTTGATTCATTAGCTTTAGCGAGTGCAGCAATGGTATACCCTGCGGATATTGGTGGTATAAAAGATAATGCTTGGTTTCCAACTGTTAGCTCAACTGTTCCTGAGGCGTATTCGAGCCGGTATAAATTTGGGGATATCAAAATAGTCAATGATACTCAGCAAAGGCTAATGATTCATAAGAATAACTTGAGAACACCATATATTAGGATGATGCGTAACTTAGTTAGAATGTTCACTAGATATTTAGGGAAAGAGACATCAATGAAAAATTGGTTGGAGAGATTTGTGTCAAATGCTTATGAAGATTCAAAATGGAAGGTAGAACACTATAATATGGAAGTGGTTGCACCGTGGTATTGGGTTGAACCAACTACAATTCTAAACCCTGAGTCCATTATATTACCTGTTGGTAAAAAAATGAATCATGTCATATATTCAACATATGATGGTGGTAGTTGTTCTATACCAGGATTTGAAGATACAGTTAGTAAAGTAACAACTTGGTCAACTAATTATAGAATAAATTTGAGACTTACATCATTAAGAAAGAACCCAGCTTTATTTTTAGATGGTATGAGCGCAGGGGATGAGTCTGGAGTTTATTTTGGTTCAATCTTTAAGGGTGCAGCTGTTTTACCGGGAGCTCTGTTAAAACTATTCAGTGATGAAATTTTCGAAAAGGGTAAATCAAATGTAATCCCATTTAAATCAGCTTTCTGGGCAAAAGGTGATAATGGAATACCACCACCAGCAGAGTTTAATTATTTGGGTGGTATTATATCTATAGATTACGCACCCATAGATTATGGCATACCGAATAGATTTGAGGGTTTAAGAGTAGCAAAAATTAGAGATTTTCATGATATAAGATCAAATATTTTAACAGTGGGTTGCAGACCGGCATTTCAAAGTATTGATCAGTTAGGTGAAGAAAATACAAATGTTGCTAGACATTCAAATGAAGCATCGCTGATTTTGAAGTGTCTCACGTGTCCTCCGAAGGAAGTTGAAACAGCGCTATGCTGATATGTGAATATGTCTTTGAAAGATAGGAAATTTGAGTTAAATTTACAAAATTAATTAGAAATACTAAAGATAGTAATCAAATATAAACAATATAATTGGAAGAATAATAATAATAATCTTATACCAGACCGAGGAGAATGAGGAAGTTTAATTACCTTTACTTGATCAAGCGTTAAGGATAAATCAAGGCATATGCTATTTGACTAATGGCAATATTAGGTAAAAAAGATAAACCAGATCTTACCAATAAGTAAAATAATGGGATTAATAAAAAAGAAAATCCCACCTAAAACACGAATATAACAGATATTGAAATTGATAACCTATATACTTCTAAATGATGGCCATAAAGTTGATTTATTTCTATAGATGATTTGTGTTGTGTTATGATTGTTAGTAAATGGCTTTGAGACCTTGATTGATGTGATATAATAATGTTTCAATTTACTCTTGATCTATTGAATTAATGCTTTATAATAATCTAACTCCACAGATATCGAATGCTTCATTAAATAATTGAATCACTACAAGAAATTTCTCTGTAGTTCTATTTTAAAAAGTATTCGTCATCTGTGGTATCAAATGTTTATAAAGCATTCAATTTGTTATACTTTGTGAACCTTTTATCTTGTTAAAAAGTATATTAACAGCATCGATTATATTTCTTTCCTTTAGAAATCCCATTCGTGAGTAATTCAATTATTTTTGAAACTAAAGGTTGTAATTTTTGTTCAAAAAAAAAACTCACGATGAAAAGATAAATCTAAACAAATACAGAATAGATGGATCATATCAAACTTTTGATCCATTGATTTGATACTTGTTTAGTTTTATTTTCTTCGGGATGAGTTTAATTATGATTTATTGCAGGGATAGTAGTAATTGTCCTAATTCCGTGAGTTGATTTCCAACTTGTGTCAAAGTATCTCCTAATAGTTCCAACAAGGGTTTTAATGCATGATATTTTATACCATCTGATCCTGCTTTTGTATGTTTTTGTAATGATTCCCAATTCTTTCTAAGTTCATGAATTGTGGATTGAATTTCTAATGTTGTTAGTGACATTCAAAATAAAATCTTAAGTAAGGAAGTGGTTGAGCTTTGAAAAAAAAATTGATATTTATACACTACTGATTAAATTGAATATGACACAAAATTATCTATAATTATTTATCAAGTTAAGTAAGTTGACTAAAATTAAATACGCGTAATAATTTATTGTTTGAATAAAAAATAATAAATCATTTGAATATGAAATTTTCAACTTCCAAATTTCAAATTTCAAACTTCACAAGATGGAAAAGGTATAATCAAGGATGAGAAAATGAAATACGGCTGATCAATTAGTGTAAAAACTTTCTGAAACGTTATTTCTCTTTTTATTCTTCCTGCTATAGTATTTAGCATTAAGTATAATTGATGTTTGTATTCGTTTACTACGACTTCAGATCGTCGGATTTTGCAAATGCAACAGATATGGGAACTACAATGTAATATCGTACCTTAATTTTAGGTCTGAATATAACTTTTATTCGTCAAAGTAATGTTTTTAATCCAAATGAAGTTGAAGCAACGTATTTTTCCAATTGTCTTGCTGACGTGTATCATTAAGTGTTTAATCTCTCTCCAAGCTGATATATCTAGTTTTTATATCAACATAAGGAGGAAGTTCAATTAAATTGATCTTTTGTTGATAGTTTCATCTTATACGATACAACATCATGAATTAAAATATTATGCAAAACAAGTTGTAAACGACTTCAGGTTGTAACAACATGACGTTCAAATTAAAGTTTACATGACTATTTTTTGACAATCTAAGTAGTAATATTCTTGGTATTATATATTATTATTGTGCCATTAATCAAATGACTAAACTCTGGATATCTGTAGATACCTAATCAAATTCTTGAGAAGAAAAAATAGTATGAGCAAGCTTTTCAAGCAATTGTAACAGTCTTCTTCACCCTGTTGAAATCTTCAAGTATTAGGGTAGTTCTAATCATTTGAAAATTTCATTTATAATCTTACTAAAATATAAATAAATTTATTATGTTCGTATAACAATAACACAAAATCAAAAGAAAAAAAGTACAAAAACGAAAGAACAAAATAAATAAATAAACATAAAAACGATACACAAAAGTTTGGGGGGTTGTAGCTACTCTTCATACTTTTTACTCCACTGAAATCATGAAATGAAATTGAACGGAATAAGAACAATACGATAAAACCTTAAATGTTCGAGAGGTCTCATTAAATCAAGTTTAGTCTTTAAACTTTTATTAATAAAGTAAGGGATCAAGGGAGTGTTCAATTGAAGATGTGCTTCATAAATCTTTGAATTGATTTAGTCAAACAATTTGGAGTAGATCAAGTGTTGCATTGTATATAGCCTAGTTTAGTGAAAGAGCAACAGTCAAAGGGAATACGCGTAGTTTGGTCGATTGTTAGAGCTTGTGTTTCAAGTTGAAAGCAATTGAAACATATTAAAAGCTTTTTGTACTCTTTATTTATTTAGATTTGTATACAGTATCAATATTATCAAATTTCTCTTTTTAATAATCAATCAAAAATTATTATAATTTAATCTAAATAGTTTAACAATTATAAAATATTTTTACAACCAAAGAAAGTGACCGGAAAGTCATAAATCAAAGTAACGTTGGAGGAATTAAGACAAAGAAACACCATCATTTGAAAAACCAAAGAAAATAAATAGTGAAAAAAGTAAGAAAATCGAGTAGATAAGAATCATTCATTAACACTTTTTAACAATCCACCAGATCACAAGAGATATCATTGTCGGGACATTAAAATTACAATTAATATTGATTTTCAACCATCAATTTATCAAAGAACACCTCAAATTCAACAACTTGATAAACTCCTTAACTCCATTTTTCCAAATAGATCTTCCTCCTTCGTTCAAATAATATCATAATATGAATCAAAATGAGGACAAAAAATTTACATCAAAAAATACGGATTCATCAACTTTAAATCCAACAAGACAATATAATTTTACAAATGACTTAAATCTAAATAAAATTGAATCACAAAGGACTAAAAGAAATAGACCATTAAGTTCATATATGGATGAAACATTTGAATCAACAGATTATTTTACGATTAATGATAAATATAATTATCCAACAACATTTAAATCAGACAATGTAGTAAAAGACAGTAAAAACAATTCACAATTAAAGAAAAAATCATCATTTGCATCACTTACATCACCAATTTTTCAAAAATCTAAGAATTTGTCGTCATCATCATCAAAAATTTCAGATTCTCCATTGAGTAGTCGAAAACCTTTAAAAAGTCTCACAAATTTACATTCTTCAATAAAAGCAATATCAAAAGCATCGCATAGTTTTTTCAATAGTTTTCATATGACTGCAATTAATCCTGATACATCAAAAGATGAAGTTGAAGAAACAGGAAAACAATCACAAGAAAACGAAGAAGTAGAAGAAGTTGTAACAGATTGTGATTCAGATGAAGATGATACTTTTGATACAATACAATTAGGTTCACCAACTGAAAACTTAAGAAATCGGTCACAAAGAAACTCGATATCAATAAGTAATAATATTAATAATCTGCCATCTAAAATGGTAGAAAAACCTTTTCCTTCATCAACTTCATCAATAAAATTAATTAATAAACCTAATTTTAGAAGATATCATTCAGTTTCAACTACTCAAAAAGAACTTGAAGATTGTAAAATTATAGATTATAATAATGATAATACAAATTTAAAAAATTCAACTATTAAATATCATAAAAGTTTAAATAATTCAGATACATTATTAAGAATAAATGAAACTCAATTAGAAAAAATTTTAAAAGGTGAACATAATCATGAATTCAATAAATTTTTAATAGTAGATTGTCGATTTCAATATGAATATAATGGAGGTCATATAAATTCAGCAATTAATATAAACTCATATGATGATTTAGAAAATAAAATTCAAAAATTAATGAATGAAGATGAAGATTCACCAACTACATTATTAATATTTCATTGTGAATTTTCAGTTTATAGAAGTATATTAATGGCAAAAGAATGGAGAAGATATGATAGATTAATAAATAAAAATAATTATCCATATTTAACTTGGCCAGATATTGTTATATTAGAAGGTGGATATAAAGGATTTTTTGAAAAATTTCCAAATTTTTGTTATCCAAAAAATTATATACCAATGAATCAAAATAATGATAGTAAAAATTTAATAAATAATATAAGAAATGAAAATAAATTATTAAATAGAGCTAAATCTTTCAATCAATTTAATTCATCAATTTCAAATAATCTGGTAAATGAAGTTTGGAATAATGATAATGAATATCATCAACAACATAATAAATCATCATCTTTTTCAAATTTATATTATTCTAATAATAATAATTCCAATAAAAAGACAATAAAACGTCAAAAATCAAATTCAAAAGTTAATTTAAACTTAAGATTAACAAGAGCAAATACTTTTAGTTCAAATACAAATCATCAATCATTAAAATTGTTTGATAATAATTCAACAATATTTTATACAGCTCCAAATTATAATCAACAATCAAATTCATCATCACCAGCAAGTTCACCAACATTACAACATTTTCAATTTAATGATGATTCAACTCCACCAATAACTTCAACCAATACTAACACAAACTCAACCACCTCATCCACAACACTTCAAAGACCTAATTTTTTACCTCCTTCAACTTCATATAGAAATAATAATAGTTTATATTCTCAATATCATAGAAAATCATATTCATCAAATTTTTCATCATCTTCATTATCAATAAATTCAACATTATCAAGATCTTCATCAATAAATTCAGAAAATAATCTGTTATTAAATTTTGATACTCCAAATTCTCCATTTATTGATTCAACATCGAATCATAGTCATAACAACCATAATCATAACAACCATAATCATAATCATAATCAAAACCTTTATCAAAGTCCAAGTTTAATTCATGATAATTCAGCATCATCTACTTCAACTTCAAATTCTTCAATTACTGATTATTTTGATAGTAAAAAACCATCAATTTCTTCATCAATTACAACAACAACCTTAAATGATCAATCACCAAATAAATTTCAATCACCAACTTCAAAAAATTTTCAATTTCCTAAACGATCAATTTCAACATCGAAAATTAATTTAATAAAACAACAACAACCATCATTACTGAAAACAAAAGATTCATCTACATTATCACCGAAAATATCATCACCATTATCAACAATTGATTTGAATATAAATACACCTAAAAGTAATGATTTAGAAGAAGATAATTCATTAACTTTATCAACAATACAATCAAATATTAATAATTCACATTCATCAATATATGATCCAATAAATGATACACCAGTTGAATTTTCAATACCTACAACTTCCTTTGGTGGTGATAGAAATGTAAGAAAATCAAAATCAATTTCAAATTTAAAAAGAAATAATAATAATAATAATAATAATTTTGAAATTTTTAATCATTCTCATACTTTTTCTATACCTAATGGTATTGGATTTAATTCAGTTTGTGATATAAATGAAGTTGATGAAGAAGAAAATTGAAGTTGATAAAAAAGAGTTTTGAAGGACATCTAGTCTCAATATTTTTCTCACGATTTACAAGTTTACAACTTATGTCTTTACACTAAGTTTAAAATACACTTTTTCTGATTGCATTTTTCCGGCTTGATTTATATTTTTGTTTTTCATTTGGACCCTAATTTAATATTGCATTTAATTTTTAATAAATAAAATTGAAATCAAAAACGGTTCGAGTTTTCTTTAATAACATTCAACTTGTCGATGTCTAAGTAAATTTTTTTATTCTACTTATTTCTGCAATGTGGAATCATTGACTTGACTTGCAAAAGAACGAAGTATACGGCTTAGTTCCGAAACTAATAATCCTGGTTAAATAATTGGGCCGCCTTAAAAACCCATCATCCGATCCCGCTCAAATCGAAGATCAATACCGAGATAATACCAATTACGAAGTAAAAACAATAATAAGTATTGGAGATTTTGATCTTGTGTTTCAAATTATTATTATCGTGTGTATAAATATTAAAATGCAACATCAAAATTATTTGGTGATGTTACATTGAGAAAAAAAATAAAATATTTAATGTCACATAGAAACTAGTCTAAAAATTACTGGTTTAGTATTGAACAAAGCAAATGCCGATCATCTTGCAGTTTTCGGTACCTTTTGTACATCTTCTGATCTAATGGAGCTCGATTGATATTGAAAAAATGTTTAGTATGTAATCAATTTTTTGATACATAAGCTAAATGATGCACTATTTTTATTTTAATTCTGTAACTCATGCAACGAAATTCGAATCAATTGAAATTTGATGACTTTAACCGTATCAGATTCCCTTGTCAGTTCCGTTAATGTAACTTAACTTCTCATCCCAATGTTAGCGCTTCCCCACAATTCTTTTAGAAAACAACAGATGAGCAGAAATCTGTTTCAAAAGCTTGTATTTTGAATAAAGTTTAGTCCCAGGCGAATAAATTTTCTTAAATCTGGAGAATTCTGGAGTAAAAATCAAAAATTCATAGTTGATGCTGATTGTTATACTCCATAGTTGAAGGGTCTTTGGAGTTAAACTTTTTTAGAATAATTTTAAATTAAAGTTTTTTTTAGTATGAAACGGCTTTTTAACTAAATTTGTTTCAGAATTGTTGTAAAAAATTTTAAACTTTTACATCATATTTCTTTGCGAAAATTTATTCTGGCTAGCTAATACATGCTATAGCTCGAATGAAAAAACACCTAGGAGTTTTGTTTTGATCTTGTAATACTTTTCAGTTGTTCATTTCCTCACCAAATTGAAATCAATAATTGACCAAAAGTCGACAACATTTTTTGAATAGCGTAAAGCATTTGTATTCTCTTGATAACTCATAATCTCAATAATTTGATCGAGAAGATTCTCAAAAACCACAGCAATCAAATCAATAAATCTCAGATATCCACAAAAATATTGATTCAGTAATCTAAGAATTTTTTAAAATCCGGGGTAAGTTTTGCAAAAAAATTTTAAGGTACTGATCTAAAATCGCGTAATCGAAATTGTGTTTATAGTTCCTAGGTTGCAAAATAAATTTTTATTATACAACTTGCTTTGATGAGTAATTAGTCAAGAATTAAAATTACGTTGATACAACTCACTAAGATAAGTTTTACTAGATTATAGTCATAACGTGTATAGTATCATTTGTTTCAGAATTATAGATCTTTCCTTATCCAGTAATGTATATAAATAATTATTGACAGCTTGCTGCTACCAATAAAATTACGAGATGTTTTTTTTTTTTTTATTTTAAATTTTTATTTTTGTGTAAATGAAACGGTGTTGCAGTTTCATAATTTGTTTATATACAGGTTTATTAATATTAATGTTCAAGTATAAGCCAAATAGAATTAATTTCAACGAGATAAAGGACGGTAAGTAGAAATGTATTAACCAGGGGTTGGTATACAAATACTACTGATTGTTGAGTAGAACAGATTCATTTCCTTTTCTTTTGACTCCCTTAATGTATTACCTCTTTAAATCATACGTTAATTTTGTCTCAAATATTTTACATAATCTAGATCTGTTTAATTTAGAATTAATGTTTCATAAGAAAATTTCAACTTGGAATCAAATAATAAAAGTGTTTTCGTCAATCAGTCTAATTATACGGCTAACATGCATGTAATTTTATTACTGTATAATATTATAAAAGCATAAGGCATTAATTAGTATAAATTTAGTCCAATTTGCGCTTTTTCTTTTGTCACTTTATTCCTCCACCCCTCCCTCCCTCTCTCTCTCTTCGATTTGTTTTTTGGGTTACTTAATTAAATTGAATTAACCGGTGAAAAGTTAGGTCTAAGAACGGGTTCTAATTAAACCTAAGGGAATTGTAAAAAGAGAGTTAGATTAGAGGCAGATTGTATTGTAATTGAAAAAGAATAAATTATCAATTTTCTTACTAATGGTTCAATGCAATTACTAACCTTACTTAAAAAGTACTGTTACTGAATAAAATTATATGTACAAAAACAATGTAAAGTTTAAAATGAATTTAGTAGAAATACGTTAAATTATAAATAGAATTTTTAGAAAAACATTTGGGGAGTGTCTAATAAATCTGTCAATATTAATATTTTAGTTTAGTAGTCTTATTGTTTCATGAAATTGTCATAATTGAAAATTATTGATTTATAACCATCTGTTTTTAATCTAATGGTATTGTTCTTGAACAAATTTCATTGTGGATATACTATTGGTTAAACAATATGATTTAATTAGATTGTTGAATTTTTCCATTATCTTAAATTAGTAGAAAACATGTTCTCTCCCTTTAATAACTTTGAATAGTAGCATTATTAGTAGTAGTTACTCAGAGTGGTGGTGGTTGTGTTCATAATTATTTTATTGTTTTAAATGTATTTATGTTACAATCTCCAATTTATTTTTTATCAATATTCCATAGCTTGTTTCAATTTTCTATGACAAATACAACAATTGAATATTATAATATTTTTTCTTATAGATATTCAACTTGTGACTATGCATTTGTGTTATAGATGATTCATTAAAACCTGGAGTAAGCATATCTTAGTGTTTGAATTCGTAACTTAGCTTGATTTTAACTTTTAGTTGAGACTAGTTTGACTTTAGAGTCAAATCAAAGTGGAGATTTAATATCATGTAAGTATGGCCCTTTATACCTACTCTTTCTATTGTTTACTTTGTGTAGATAATTTTTTAATTAATTATGCGTTTTATTAATTAGTAAAATAGAACAAACAAAAATTTATTGATTTCTTTATTATCTTATCAATAGAAAATGATTGTGTTGAATAATGAAAAATATAAAATCATGGAATAATATTCATTCATTCATTATTATAAATAAACGATAAAACCTTCATTTGAAATTTTTCATTTTTCCATTTTTCATTTAACCATCAACCTATTCTAATTCAAATCATAAACAATTATAACTTTGATAGTTATATAAAGGCAAGACAAATTCAATCAGATCACGACTTGTTACAAAATCACTCAGATCAATAACAGATCAACCAATCCAACAAATTCAATCCAACTAATTCAATTCAAATTTTCAGAATTTTCAATAATTTTTCATCAAAATTTCAATAATATTTCATTCATAGTATAAACCAATATCATAAAATAAAATCTCGAAATACTTAAAAATGACATCAACAACAGATGAAAAAGCAACTCATGCAGTAGAAGTAACTTCAAGTTCATCACATTCAAAAGATTTAGAAAATAATATAAATGAAAAATATTCTCATGATGATGATGTTCATTTAGAATTAAAACATCATACAATTGAAGAAATTTCAAGTAGTGGAAATTGGTATGATAAAACTTTTAGAATATTTGGTAAAAATTTTCATTATTCAAATTCAATGGTACAAATTGTTGTTTGTGCTTTTGTTATATTTATGGTATGTATTTAGATTTATGAAGAAGTGTTTCATAAAAAAATTGGAATGAGTAGTAAGACCAGAAGAGATTATATCTCGTGGATTACTATCACTTTCCAGCAAGAGAGAATGTCCAAATACTAACTGAATCCCTCAGACACCTGGTATGTTTAATGCATTAAGTGGTATAGGTGCAAGTATAAGTGATAAACCAACATCAGATAATGCATCAGTTGCATTATATTCAACATTTGCAACAATTGGTTTTTTCGGAGGTACTATAGTAAATATTTTAGGAGTTAAGTATTCTTTAATGTTTGGAGGTATTGGTTATGCATTATATGCTGGATCATTATTAAGTTTTAATCATAATGAAAATAAAGGATTTGTTATATTTGCAGGAGCATTCTTGGGGTTATGTGCAGCAGTATTATGGGCAGCTCAAGGACAAGTTGTTTTAAGTTATTCAGATGAAAAAAATAAAGGTAAAGCAATTATGATATTTTGGGTTATTTTTAATTTAGGTGCTGTTATTGGTTCAATAATTCCATTAGCTGATAATATTAATAATACTGGATCAGCAGCAAATAATGGTACTTTCATTGCATTTATTGTTTTAATGTGTTGTGGATCATGTATTGCATTTTTTATGTTAGAACCTTCAAAAGTTTATAAATCAGATGGTACAAGAGTTGCAATTGATCAACATAAAGCTCCAAATGTAAAAGATGAAATTATTGCACTTTTTAAATTATTATTTAAAGAACCAAAAATTTTATTTATGTTTCCAATGTTTTTTGCTTCAAATTGGTTTTATACTTATCAATTTAATAATTTTAATCATGGTATGTTTAATTTAAGAACAAGATCTTTGAATTCTTTATTATATTGGTTTGCTCAAATGATTGGTTCAATAATTTTGGGTTATATAATGGATTTAAAATATTTTAAACGTTCAACAAGAGGTAGAATTGGTTGGACTATTTTATTTGTTACTGGTTTAGCTATTTGGGGTGGTGGATTAAAATTTCAATTAGAATTTACAAGAGAAGAAGTTGAATCAACTCCTCCAACTATTGAACCAATGGATTATACTCAAGGTAAATATATTGGTCCAATGTTTCTTTATATATTTTATGGTGCTTATGATGCATTATTTCAAACTTTTACATTATGGTGTATTGGAGCATTATCAAATAATCCAAAAAAAGTTGCTTTATATGCTGGATTTTATAAAGGTATACAATCTGCTGGTGCAGCTATTGCTTGGAGATTAGATGCTATTGCTTTACCTTATATGAATTTATTTGCAAGTTCTTGGGCTTTATGTCAAGCTTCTTTATTAATTGCTATACCTTTAATTTGGTTTAGAATAAGTGATCATACTGATGCAATTGAAGATGGAATGGAAGATATTGTTGGAATGGATGAAATTGAAGCTGTTAAATCAACTACTGAACATAAAGAATAAGACAATTTCTTAGGTATTAATTATTTATGAATCTTTTTGGTTTTAGACAATTTTAATGATATGTTAGTGTATTTTTAATAAAATAAAAATTTAATCTACGTCAAAAGCAAAGTAGTACTCTATCTCCTTATTTACAAAGTATACAAATTCCAGGACTATGTAAATTTTCAAGACATTTAGAATGATAAGAATGACCACATTCAAAAAAAATAAGTTCTAAATAATGAAATTTTTTATCAAATTCTGTTCGATAATCATCAGTTGATTCTTTTCCTAATTTTAGTTGAATTTTATAATATTCTTTATTTTCCCAAGCTGATATATTTTGATCCACCACTTCTTCATTTAATTCCATTCCCAAAATTAATTTATCACAACAATTACATTTTCTATTATTTAATATCCAACCACTCAAGTTATCTTTTTGAATTAATTTCATATTTTTTTTAAAATCATTATTTATAATTTTTAACATAATTTTTAAAATTTCATTTTCATAATTATAAGAAATAAATAAATCTTGTAAAATATTTCTTATATTTGATAATTTTGTTATATGATTTAAATCACCTTGATCATCTATTGAAGATGATTCTAAAAATAAATTAAAAATTTTTAAAAATGATTGTTCTCCTTTATTATTTATTAATTTATAATCACTTATTTTTTTAAAACAATCATGAATTAATTTATTTAAAAAATTATGAATTTCAACAGAATTTGATGTATTTGCAAGTTTTATCAATGAATTAATTAATTTAAGCCATAATTGTTCATTTAATGTTAAATTATCTTTTTCAATATTATAAGTTTGAGGACTTTCAATAATTTCTGTTGCATAGTTGATTAAATTAATAATACTGTCTTTGTTGGATTCATTAATCTCATTTGAAATTTGAATTATATAATCTATAATTGTATCAATTGCTTTACTATATTCTTTTGAAAATGCAAATAAACAAGCTTGACCATCAATGATTTGTTTTTCTTTCAAAAGTTGTAAAACTTGATCATTATCTGCGTAAATTTTCAGTAATTGAGATTTCCAATTACTAATAAATTCAAATACTTGATCTCTATCATATTCAATTAATAATCTTAAATATTCATATAAAAATTCATCTAATTCAATTGAGTTTTTACTACCATTAAACAATCTCTGTAGGTAATCATATTTTAATAAATCATCATCAATTTTTAATATTTCAATATGTAATTGAGGTGAATATTTATCAATTAATTTGAAAAATGTTTCATTATCTAATTTCACTAATCTTTTAAATTTTGTTTTCAAAACTTTAATAACTTTTATTTTTTCATTCATATTTTTATTTTTAGCAAAAGATTGATCAATTAATATCATAAGATGTTTTACATAATCTTCTTCTTCTTCTTCTACTTCCTCTGCTAATTCTTCTCCCTTTACTTCTTCCCCCTTATTTTCATCTTTTTTCAACCACATCTCTAAAGCCATAGAATATTTTCCTTCTGAATTATAATAATCAACTAATACATTATAATATCCTGCAATTTTTAATTTATCAATAAATTCTTCATCATCAGGTAAATATTTTGAAATTAAACTTTGTAAAGCTAATTCACAATCTTTAAATAATTTTAAATTTAAATTTGAACTTAATTTATTTACAACGGAATTTAATATTGAATCAGATAATCTTATAAATTGAGAATATTTTGGATAATTTCTTGCTATAAATATTGATAATTGACATTTATCAAATTCATTAAAATTGTGTTCATTTGTTTCAAAAAGATCCAAAAGTGCTTCAATTAAAAATTGTCTATTATATTTTATTTGATCATTTAAAAATGATGATTCAAAAAATTCATTTAATGCTGATAATGTTTTAAAAGAATTTATTTTTAAAAATGTATATAAATATGGAAAAATTGTATCATCATTTAATGCATGAATTATTTGATTATCTCTTATGATGGAGGAACTTGAAAAAAGAATATCACAAACAGATTTTATTGCATCAAATTCTCCATTAACTATATATTTTTCAGTAGGATATTGTCTTCCAGTTAAAATAAAAGAAATATAATCATAAGCTTTTAAATATTCATCATTTTTTAAAAATTCAGGATTTTGAAATTCTTTTATAAATTCAAGTAATGGAGTTTCATAATCATTTAATAATGAATTCCAAATAAATATTAAACATTCTCTTAATTTATATTTCTTACATAATTGTATAGTAACATCAATATCTAAACTTGTCAAGTCTAAAGTACATATGAGTTCAGTTAATAAATCTCCCATATCATTTGATGCATAATATTCAACTAATCTTTTTAAAACTATTGGTGGTAAACTAATTATAAATTGTGATAAAATAAATGGTTCTAAATTTTGGAAAAAAAATTGATCATTATTAATATAATTCATTAAATTCTCTAGAATATCAATATATCCAGTATATGAAACAATTTCTAAATATAAATTTAAATGATCAACCGAATAATTTATAGATTCTTTCATAATTTCAATCAAATACGGTCGTATTAAAGCTGATCTTTTATTTTTATCTATAGGTAATCCAACAGCAACTAATTTTCCTTCTGAAGTTGTATTATAAAATTCATCAGCAATATTTAAAGCTTTTAAATAATTTGAATTTGAAATATTTGATAATAATATATCAGCCCAACTTAATTGTCTACCAATTAAGATTTTATTTTCATTTAATAATATAAAACAATGTTTTGCAATATTAATTTGTTTTACTTCATTTGTGAAAGTATCTTCTGCTATTGGAATTAATGATTTATTATCATAAAAAAATGTCATCATTTTAATTGATTCATTTTCTTCATTAACAAATATACTTAAAATATTAGATTGTACCCATTTTATATCTATAATATTTAATTTTGCATCTAATTTACATGTTTTTGTGAATGGTAATTTTGGTACTGCTTTGTCTTTATCTTTTGCATTATTTACAATATTAATTAAATTTGAAGGTAGGACATTATTTTCTAATTCTAATATTCCAAGAACATTATTCCAACTATAAGCTAATTTAGCACAACTAATACCACTCAAAGTATTAACACAAGGAAACCAACTCATAGCTGTAGTTTCTATCTTATTACCTGATTCTTTTGATTTACTAACTTTGAAATGAGGCTTTACGTTGGTTAAAGTTGGATCATTTAATGAAATTGTTGAAATTATGGTGAGTGTGTCTTGAGTCATTAATGCCATTACTCCCATTCCATCAGTAATTTGATGTGAAGAACCCATAGGTAATAACCCACAATTTAAAACTTTTAATTGTAATTCATCTCGTGATATATCATTTGTTCCAAATAATCTTTCACTAGTAAAATAAGTTTTCATTAGTTTTCTTGCTCCATTATGTCGCAATATTAAACTTGTTTCATCTATACTTATAAATTGATGAGTTTGTGATTGAAGGAATTTTACATATGTGATTTCCAGATTAAATGCATGACTTTCTCTAGTAGATGATTCGGATTCTGATGGATATAATGTATGATACGGTAGTTTATCATAAGGTAATATTACAGTTCCATTTTTTAAATCCCATAATCTTATAGTTCCATCTTTATATCCAGCTATGAAAAAAGTACAATCAGATGAAAATGAAATACAAGTAACTTCTATTCTTTCTTCTTCTTCTGGGATTACTAAAATAGAATCTATTTCTTGTTTATAATTGAAAATAACGATATTACCAGAGCTTGTTCCAAGGGCAATAAATATGGAATTTGTTTTAACTAGTAATACTTGACCATATTTTGTAATAAATTCAGAAGAATTAATTATATTTGATATCTTTTTCAAATCTGACCAATGAAAAATACTCTCCAATTCTTGTTTTTCAAATTGAATAGAATTTTTCTTTTCTAATACATGTTGATATGAATTATTTCTATGATATCTTAATGCTAAACTTGTTTTTGTGGTTGAACGATCATCAAATCTTTGTTTATGACCTAAAATATTAATTGAAGAATTATTAGATGATATACTTAATGAAGGTGATCTAATTGTTCTTGTAGACAAATCAAATATTGTTAATTTGTCTGAATTTGATGTCATTGATCATTTTTGATTGTAGAATAAGAAATGGTTGTAAAAAAGTAAATCAATTTAATCGCGATAAAAATTAACATGAAACATTATCAATGGAGTTGATACAACCAACATAAATACATGAATTTACAATTACAAGATCCCTTTTCAGTTGCAAAAGAATTTCCTGAGAATTTATCAACAACTTTAAACTATGGTCATTCAGTAGCAATTCAATTCAATCATAAAGGAGACTATTTAGCTTCTGGATTATCAGATGGATCAATTGTAATATATGATATGGTTTCAAATGGATTAATAGCACATATTACAGAACAATGTCATGTTCGACCGATAACTTCTATAACTTGGTCAACTTGTGGAAGATACCTTTTAACATCATCTCAAGATTGGTATTGTAAATTATGGGATTTAAGTAAAATAAATAAAAATAATGATGATTCACCTGTAATACGACAAGTTAAATTTGATGGACCTATTTGGCTGGCAAATATTCATCCTGAAAATCATTTTGTTTTTATTGCATCTTTATTAGATGATTCACCTGTATATGTTGATTTAAAAGATGAAAAACCGATTGTTAAAAAATTAAGAACAAATCCTTTAGAAAATGGAAATGAAGAACAAGATGGAGTTGAAACACCATTGAAAAAGAGGAGGAAAAAAGACAATACATCAAAACAATCAACATTAGTAACAGCATTTACAGAACAAGGGAAATATATATTCACAGGTACAAGTAAAGGATGGCTTAATATTTTTCGAACTAATGATTTAAAATTAATACATTCTGTAAAATTAGCAAATTCAAATATTAAAAATATTTCAATATCACCAAATCAACGTAAATTAGCAGTAAATTTTTCAGATAGAATTATACGACAAATTGATTTACCAGATTTAATGAATGATGATAATGATACAACTGAATGGGATTTTGATATTGATCATAAATATCAAGATGTTGTAAATAGATTACAATGGAATTCAATAACTTTTAATCATAATGCAGAATTTTTAATAGCTTCAACTCATGGTCAATCTTCACATGATTTATATTTATGGGAAACTTCAATGGGTTCATTAATTAAAATTTTAGAAGGTTCAAATGAAGAATTAATTGATGTTAAATGGAATTATAATAGATGTAAAATAGGATCAATTGGTTTAGATAGTGGATCAATATATATTTGGTCAATTCAATTTCCTCAAAAATGGAGTGCTTTAGCTCCTGATTTTGTTGAAGTTGAAGAAAATATTGAATATATTGAAAAAGAAGATGAATTTGATATTTTAGATGAATCTGAAGTAAATAAAAAGAGAATGGAAGAAGAAGATTTGGATATTGATGTTATAACTAAAGAAACTACTGATGCAAGAGGATTTGATATAACTAAGGAGTCTTTTATAATACCAATAAATTATGTGTAGGTATATCAAATTAATTTTGTGCAACAAAATTTGAAACGCGAATTAGCAAGACGCGCAATTTTGCTGATTTTGCGCACTCAATTGAAGTACTTGTTCATTTGATTTCAATAATAGCTTAGCTTCTTCTTTCTAGTTAAAATATTGCAAGCAGAGAGGGTAACTGATATAGTCAGTTTTCACTATTTGATTCTCACCAATCATGTTTTAATTGAGCAATAATTCTGTGTAA
Organism: Lodderomyces pseudojiufengensis; assembly: GCF_024610245.1. Taxonomy (NCBI): domain Eukaryota; kingdom Fungi; phylum Ascomycota; class Pichiomycetes; order Serinales; family Debaryomycetaceae; genus Lodderomyces; species Lodderomyces pseudojiufengensis. Next base: position 58,544 of record NW_026261546.1, read on the forward strand.
ACTTGAAAATGAAATATTTACTTGAAATTGAAATATTTAATTCTCCAGCTATTCTCTTATCAAATAATAAATGAAACCAAACCCAAACTGATGACAGGTATCATCCGATACTCTTTAATGCAGTAGCTACTTGAGTCTTCATAGCTCCTCTATTTGTATTGAACAATGCGGAATTTAACATCATCATCAAATTAAAGGAGAAGAAATTTCTCTACTCCAAGTATAGATAAATTTTCAGCTACAGCTTAGTCTAAGTTCCCATGCTAGCTAGTAGATCCTCTATTTTTTGAACGATCAATCAGATTGACCCCTTTGATTTTTTAGATCAATGAATGGCAATAATCTTAATTTTTGACTAAAAAATTGACAAAAGGAAACTGCTACCAATCTCCCCCAAAATTAAACAAAAAAATTCAAAAAAAACAAAAACAAACAAAAGATTTTTTTCAACTTTAAAAAAGTAAACACTTACTCACTTACATAGTTAACAAATCTTCAAGTTCAATTAACAGTTGAAAAATATACTACAAGAGCTCGTTTAAATTGGACAAGAGCTTTCATATTTGATCTCAATTATACTTCTGAGTATCACTTATTCATCCACCACTTTCAAAAAAGATTAGTTCAGTATAGCAAAAGTCTAATATAGTTGATCACAAACAATTAAATTATTTATTTTTTTGTATTAAGGATTAAATTCATCAACAACGATAGCAAATTCAACAAACCAAATTAATTTGCATATAAAGGACATAAAGTCGACTTCAAGAACAGACCAAATTGAGAGATCAATCATTTCATAGCATTTATTGTCATTAAACAAACACGTCAAATCATATTTACAGCTTCAAGATCATCATCATTATTCAAGGGTAAACACAAATCCAAATGTCCAATTCATTTACTACTCCAAGAAAACGAACACTTTCAGATCATTTAGAAAACCAATATTACTCATTTGATGACCCTCAAGAAAGGATAAATGCCGTTATTGGTGTATTACAATGTCCTGATGAGAAAACAAATGTTTCAGAAACTTATGCAAATACTAAAAATATAGCTACTCAAGTTCAAGCTTATGCCAAAATAGCGGGTAAAGATTGGACTTATTATGTTAAATCTTTAGCTATATCTATTGGTAGAAATACAGATGTAGCAAGTTCAAATGTAAATACTGGACCATTAATTGATATTGATTTAGGTCCAGCAAAAATTGTAAGTAGACAACATGCAACAATTACTTATAATTTAGATGCAAGAACTTGGGAATTAAGAGTTCTTGGTAGAAATGGTGCAAGAATAGATGGACAAAAAGTTTCAATTGGATCACTGGAAAAAAATACATTACATTCTGGAGCTATATTAGATGTTGGAGGAACTCAAATGATGTTTATTTTACCAGATTCACCTCCTACTGTAGCACCAAAAATGTTGGAAAAAGCAATGGCCAAATATAGAGAAGAACATGGGAAAAATAAAAAAACATATAATGGTAATGGTGGAGGATCAATTAAAAGTTTTCAAGTATATAATAAAGCTCAATTAAATCATTCACCAAATCAAATGACAGCAAATTCATTGCAAAGTAATTTAGATCAAGATTTATCAAAAGAAGATTCAAAAGATATAAAACCCCCATATAGTTATGCAACAATGATAACTCAAGCTATTTTATCAAATCCATCAGGTGTTATGTCATTAGCAGATATTTATAATTGGATTTCAAGTCATTATGCATATTATAAATATTCTAAAACTGGTTGGCAAAATTCAATTAGACATAATTTATCATTAAATAAAGCATTTGAAAAAGTTCCAAGAAGACCAAATGAACCTGGAAAAGGTATGAAATGGCAAATTAGTTCATCTTATAGAGAAGAATTTTTAAATAAAGTAAATGATGGAACAATTTCAAAAACAAGAAGAGGTTCATCAGTTTCAAGACAATTAAGTTTACATTTAGCAACTCATAAACAATTACCTGAATCTCAATTGGATAGACATGATATGAGTCAATTTCATCCACAACAAATTCATGGTCAACAACAACCACCCCCACAACAACAATCACAACATCAACAACAACCTCAACAGCCTCCTCCTCAAGCATATTACAATCATCAAAGTCCAGAGACGAAAAACCTTCAATACAATAATGTACAACAAAACCATATGAACTATATTCCGAATCAATATGTTCAATCTGGACGTTCCTATTCCTATTCTCAACAACAACAACCACAGGATCAACCTCAGCAACAGCAACCGCAACAGCAACCACAACCAATGATGTTTGGTCAACAATCAAATACCCAATATTCAAACAACAATGGATATGGAACACATTTAGCATCACCATTAAGACAACCACAACAATTACATCAACAAAGAGATTCTATCACCAAGATACCTAAAGTTGAAAACAATTCTACTTTGTATAATCTACCACCACCAACAAACAACAACAACAATAACGAAACAAAACCAAATTTAGGACATTCAAGAAATTCTTCATATGTAACTAATACACAATTACCAAATACTGTAATTTCATCAATAAATCATCTGTATAATTCAAATCAAAATGATTCATTAAATTCAATACCAATATCTTCAAATAATACAACAAATGATGTAATAAATTTTACAAGTCCTAAAAAAATATCACAATTAGAAGCATATACACCAGAACGAGGATCAAATAAAAATCAACAACAAAATCAACAACAAAATGGAAAAAATACAAATACTAATTCAAATTCAAATCAACTTAATCCAAATAATCAATCACAACATCCAAATCAATCAAGTCCTGCATTTTGGAATTTTGTTCAATTTAGTACTCCCAATGGTCAAACTCCAATTAAAAGAAATTTAAATGAAGAAAATAATAATAATGATGATGATGATGAAGATGAATCAGAAAATGATGAAAAACAAAGTCCTTTACGAAATAAAGATTAAAAACATTATCTACGTAATTTAATTTATCTATTATTATTTTTCAATTTTATTTATATATATAGTCTATATATTTAACTTTCAATTAAATCACCATCAATTATATTTTTAATTGGATTATAATAACTTCTAAATTTAATATGATCTTTTCCAACAACATTATCTTTCTTTTTTAACTCCATTTGTTTGTTATTCAATGATTCAATTTTTGATTTTAAAGTTAATGGAATTAAAAATCCAATTAATCCAGAAATAGAAGTATAAATTATAATTTTTTCTTCTTCAGTGTTCATAAATTTTCCAATTTGAAATGAAGTTATAATATCAGGTATATAAAATTCACATAAATTTTGAAATTTATAAATACATGAATTTGAGTTGGTGGTTGTTTGAATCTTGTTTTTTAAAATTGACCAATTTTTATCAATTTCAGTTGATATTTCCCGCGAGATTCTTGATACGAATATATTACCAAATTTATCACTTCCTATAAATGTATCATAATCTAATTGTTTTATTGATATAATTTGTCTTTTAATTATATCATCCATAATAGGTAAGAATTGATTTAAATCAGAATCAAATTTTAATAAAACCAAAGAATTATGTAAATCTGAAACCAAAATTCTTTGATTTATTGATACTGAAATTTTATTAATTTTTGAAATAAATGGAATTTTAGTTAAGGATTTTCTTAATAATTGCTTTTGTCCTAATTCATATAATGATAAACTTTCACTTGATCCAATAATTAATTTATTTTCAAATAAATTTACTGTAGTTGGTTGATAATTTAATTGAGTCTTGTGGACGTATTGAAATTTATCTTTTTTATCTAATCTAAATGTGTATAGTAGGTAATCATTATTAATTTCAACTGCAACGATAAGGTATAATTTTTGAAATAATACTTTTGTTATACCTATTATTTTTGTATTCACGGGGAATTCAAGAGTTTGTAAAATTTCATCATTTGCAATCATTTGAATACAAGAAGCATAATTTTCACCTTTTTCATACCCAAAGTTCTCAATTTGTTGTTCATCAACTTCATTCCTGACATCTTTTGTTAAATTTGTCTTATATGGTGAATTAATATTCAGTTCAACTTGACTAACCACCAAAAAATTTTCAAATTCTAAAATTTGTCTTGGTAAATATCGTAATTTTAATTCATTTGTTGTTAATTCTTGATTTGGATCAAATATCATATCTTCTCCACCTAATGCAAAAATTATTAAATCATTTTTATTATTTATACCAACTAATGCATTTCCTCCAATATCTTCAGAAGTAAAAGATGTACCATTTATAATATCAATATTTAAAAGTGGAGTTAATTTAAATTTTTCTTGATATTGATAACAAATCCATGGTTTTGATGTAATTGCTAAAACTCCATTTATTGATTCATTAATTTTAATTTCTTGTAATTCTAATGGTTTTGTACCTAGATATTTTATAGTTGTTTCTGATAATTTCCCATTAAATTTATTAATTTTAGATCTTACATAAACTCCATTTTCCATTCCAATATGAATCCAAGCTTTATCTTTTATTGTAGTCATCACTAAGGAATTTGCATTTGATGATAAAGCTTGTAAATATTTAACAGTTAAACAATTATTTTCCTTTAGTGAAATTACTTGAATTGTTTCATCTGAACATCCAATTATAGCAAATGAAGATTTTTCAAATTTTGAAATACACATACTTAAAACTGGAGATGAAATTTCTAATCTTTCTTGATATTCAATTAATTGATCATCTAAATCAGTTTCAAAATAAACTAATTCAGAATTTGATAAACTTATTAAAATTTGTTGATTATTTGTTGATGCATTTGTAATAGTTATACCAGCTGGTGGATACCAATCAGTAAATTTTTTATTTTTACCGATGTGTCTTATACCATTAAGATAAATTTGAACTATTGACATTACCCCAACTTGTTGCACAGCTATAGTAGGTTGATCTAATATAAATTTTGAATCTTTAACATCTTCAATAACTTCACCAACTGATAATACTAAAGTTTTAGAAGCTAATGTTGAAGTTATAATTAAATAATCATCATTTGGTGAATCACGAGTTAATTTTGATGTTATAACTTTTGTTGGTTTCATAGGTAATGGAGATTCAACTAATATTGAAGTTGGTAAACCATGTTGTAAAGTTTTTAATTTTGATTTAGTAGATAATGTTATTAATTTATCATCAATTAATAAAGAATCAGTTATAGGACTTAGTGATTCTAAAGTATCAATTAATTCTAAATTTTCTAAAGTTTTTAAATTTAAAATATATTCTGAGTCTTCTTTGATTGATGAACTATTTATAATTAAATCACCTTCTTTTATATTATCACCTAAATTTTCAAATTGATAAAATCTTTGATCATTATGTAAACAATTTGCAAAAAGAAATCCATTTTTAAAAATATTTAATGATATACTTACTGGTATTGTATCAAAATACGTAATCATTATATTTTTAACTATCTCTGTATCTTGATCAAATTCAATAATTAATCTAAATAAATCACCAAATTCATTTTGTAAAAGTATGAAAAATCGGTAAGATTTCTTTTTTAAAATATGAATTAAATGATTGACTATGATGGAATTTTGATTAGGTCTTCGAGGTAGTGGCACCAAAATTTCTTTATAATTTTTATCATAATAACTTATCCAATTCTTTCCACAAACTAAAACCCCACCAACTGGATCAGGTACAGGAATTAAGTGATTTGAATCTTCAGGTATACCTAAACTTTTTCTTTTAACTAAATAATTCAAACTTCTATCAAATTCATAATAATTTAATAATGTAAGCTGTTTCTCCAAATCAAATTCTAAACCTGCAAATATGGGATTTTCAAAATTATTAAAAACACTTATAATTTGTAAAGTAGCTATATTTTTATTTTGATGTTCTAAAGGTGAACTTAATAATTCATTATCATCAAATTTATATAATAATTTTTTATTTAACATTGCACTTATCAAAATACAACGATTATATTGATCAATTGATAATATTTCCCCTGGGTAAGTATTATTCCAACCATTTTTACTCATTGGTAAATTACATAACTGTATAAATGAATTTTTATGATGTTCTAACACAGTTAAATTTCCTGAATCACTTGTTAAAACTAATACATCTTTATCTTTACATTTAATTTTCCCAACATCATTAATACAACTAAAAATATTTTGATTAAATTGTAATTCTAATTTCCCAGTTTCTAAATTTGATATATATAATGATATAAAAGTTGATGAAATAAGTATTAATTGTTGTTGAGTTTGATTTGAGATGAAATTTCCAACTAATGATTTGATATAATTTGAAGGAGGTTTTATTGTTTTATTATATAAGAATAATGAATCATCATTAATGAGCATTTAGTATGGTTGCAAGTTCTGGTGGTTTTGTTTTGAAATTGGTTGTAAAAAAAGTGGTTGTAAAATAAAATATCTCTGAGCGTATGTTTTTGTAATTTTATTAAAGAGAGAGAGAACTACCAAGTGCATAAGTTGAAAGTACGCGTAAATCACAAGATGAGAAAGATGAGATCTATCACAATTATCTATAACTTTATCTAACATCAATATTAACACATAACAAAACAAAATGGCATTAACAAGAAGTAAACTACATCATAATACTCCCCATCATGTTGAAGATAATCCAAAATTGAATAACCCAGATGATGTTTCAAGTGAAAATATCTTGGGTTATGATGATCAACCTATTCAAGTAGTTAAAAAAAATAAAAAGATAAAATTTAATGATGATGGAGATAACATAAATGAGAGTCAAAATGGTGGAGACCAAGAAGTAATTGAAGTTGAAGATGTATCAGATTCTGAAGAGGACGACATAGTTTCAGATTCAGAAAGTGACTCAGATGAAGCACCAGAAGAAGAAAATGTATCATCATCAAAATCAAAAATAATTGAAGAACAACAAAAATTAAAACAATTAGAATTAAAAAGACAACAACAAATTAAAGAACAAAGAAAATTAACAAATGAAAGAAATATAAAACAAAAAAAAGCTAAACAATTACAAGAACAAAAAGAAAAAGAAGCAAAAGCAAAAGCAGTTGCTAAAGAACAAGAAGAAAGACAAAAAAATCTACCGATTGAATTACCAGAATTCTTACCAGAAAATATAATTTTAAAATCATCAACATCATCATCACAACCTCAACCAAAACATTTAAAAGAAGAAGATTTTAAATTAATAGAAAGAGAAAGAACAAAAAAATTAAAATTAGAAACAAAATTAAGATTATTAAAACAAAAAAATAGCGGTGGTGCTATAAAAAAGGGACCTGTTTATGTTAAAATTCAAAATATGGGTAGAAGTATTATTGTTCCAAAATCTGAAAATAAAATTTTAAAAAATAAACATAAATGGTTAAATAGAAAATCTATAGTGAGAAAATGAATTAGTTGATAAATTATCATATTAAAAGTAAATCAAGTTGAATACATTAATAAATTGAACATGAAAACTATGTGCATAATCAGAAAAAAAATCATCTAGTTGAAAGAACACGAGAAAAAATCAAATTAATTTAATATAGCAGATGAATAAATTAAACAGTCGTGAATTAAACGTGAAAAAGACTATAAACTAAATTAAAATCCAGTATATAAGTAGTGGTAACACTACTTAAATCAAAAGTATATAAGTAAATACTACTTGAACATAATAATGAAATATTCGAAGCAATTTGTAATCAAAATTAAAAAACCTAAAGGTTTTTCAATTTTTTATTAAATATCTTTTAATCTTAATTTTAAACAATAAGGACACATCATATGATTACATCTATGACAAATAAATCTTGTTGGAATATCTAATATTACTTTTTGTTTATATTCATATAAATTTTTTGAACTGGTGGTGGATTGTAATTCTAAATTTATATTTAATGGTGATAATATTGGTGTTTGAATTTGAGGGTCGTCTGATGATATTGATTTTTGTCGTATTTTTGGTGATGATTCTAAATTATCTTCCGTTAGTTCTTTTATTTCTTCTCTTTCTCTTTTTCTTGATGGTGATTTTAAATCTGTTGAAGAAGATGTTGGTGTTGATGATGATGATGGTTTAAAATCAAAATAATTGGTGCTTTGATTAGATTTTATTGGTGAATTTATTATTTGATTTTGATGATGATCTTTATAAACAACATTACTATAATATTTTAAATTATCAAATATATAATTTCGATTTAAATTATCCCTGTTGTATGATGATCTTTGAATTTCTTCTTCTAGTTGATTATAAGGTAGTTGTGTTTCATTGGATTGTGTCGTTTGATTTTTTTCATTAATTGTTGAAGATGATTGATTATTATTATCATTTTCTTTATATAATACTGATCCATAAGATTGACCACATGAACAACAATACCATTGACATATTTTATTATCTGAGTTTTGAGAAAATTTTTGATTAGTAGTATTATTTATGTTAGGTTTGGAATTTTGTGTTGATAGATATGAAGGATTTGTAGTAGATTTATTTGAATTAGATGATAATTTAGGTAATTTTCTATCATTTTGATCAATATTTTCATGATTTAATTGAATTGGACTTGATTTTGGATCTGTGTCGTTGTTATACCTTGATGTTAGATTAGTTGTTTTAATTTGTGGTAATGAAGTAGAAGTTGTAGGAGTTGGTGATGGCAGTTTTTGCATTATTGGATAAAAAGTGGTTGCAAATGGTGATAATGATGAAAAATTTGAATTTATAGAATTTGTATATGTTTGTAAATTGGTATTCTTGTTGTTTGAAATACTTGAAGAATCATTAGATTGAAATTTAGTTGATGAGCTTGTTGTTGATTGTGTATTGCTTGAGTTATTTGAATTTATATTATTTGAATAATGATTATATTTTTTAGCAAACATGAAACAAAAAAATTTAATATACAAATAATCTGAGATTTGTTAATGAAATGATTCAAAGATTGATAAAGATGATTATTGGGAAAGTAGAAAGAATTTGTAATTTAAATTTCTTATCAGACTTGAATGTGAATTTGCTGATTTTGTTTTCTATCAAATTAGTTATTGCTGTGATTTAATGTATAAGGAAGTTTTATAAATCGAAAATCCCTCTTAAAAATGTTAGATATATTAGTGATCTACTTTATAAATATGATTTGAAAATTGAGTTAATGAGTCAAATGAGTTTTGAATTGAATTTAGTAGACCATAATCTTGAAATATGTGGATAATGAAATGAATATATATGAAAATAATAATACAAAATGATGAAATTTTATTGATTTTGAAAATGTTAAATTTTGTGATTTAAAAATTAATGTGAAATAATACGAGATTATATATATATTAATTTTAACTTATACAGAATGCCTTTAATCAACAAAGTATTTAAATTTAGGAAGTAATTCTCCAAAACAAAACACAAGTCTAGTACTTCAACTTTATAAAGGTTTTAAACTAAAAAGAAATCAATGAAGTTTTAATGGAAAGTTTTAATTAAAACATTTTTACTTTCGACTCAACATACTTAAAATTTCGTTCTAGAATTACGAGATTTTCATGTCTCTTTACACAAAACACATACTAAAGTGATTCCAGAAGTATAATATCTACTAGATTTATATTGTACATTCCCAGGTATATCCGAATAATAATAAAATAACCTCCGTTTTACAATAATATTTTTAGAGATTGCGGAATGAAAGGTATCATCACCCTCAGCACTTATACCATCTTTGATTTGAAGCTCCAAGTAACTCTGTAGTATTGATGGTTTGCATTTTCGACTTAGTAGATCACTGTGACCAAGCTTTCATTTTCTAAATTCTATTGTTATGTTATCTCAATGTATTATTGATTCAATTTGGATCTTAAATAAAAGTTGTGAAATACGATATTATAGATTAGGGCATTCTGACTTACAAATAAAAAAAAAAAAAAAATTAATTACTTGAGACAATAATACATTGATGCTAAGTATAATAGAGAATAAACGGTTTTTTTATTCATGTAATTGTTGATGATCAGGGCTGGTATATTTCAATTTCACCGTGTAACTAAAGTATTTGTTTAAACAATTCCATATTCAATTCTTTCTCGAAGAAACTTGTGGAATAATCTTTTAAAGCATTTCAAAATTTTTACCATTTCTTTTTAAAAGAATTTCATTAGTTGCTTTTCAAATGTATTAAAAGGGGTATATTATACGAGTCTTAAAGATTTTAGGTGTAAAATTCCGAAACCATTCGTTTCAAGGAAGCACACGCGTTGTTTGGTTAGACCAAAAAATCAAAATTAATCAAACATACCTCGTCTGATCAATTAACCAAATCGTACAAAGTTGATGAATACCTTTGTGAACATTGATTTCAAGTTCTCTTGTTAATTTCTAATTGTAACCAACCTAACTAACTAAAATTTAATTTAACCCAAAAAGATTTTAGATTTACTTTTTATTCTATGCATCAATACTTAATTAATATAATATTATAGATCTAGACGTGATAATTCATATGCATCTATTTAATTTATTTTATAAACTTCGTGATAAAAATTTCAAATCCAAAAACAAAAAACGGTTCTTTACAATTTAAGGTACAAGAATGAAAAAATGATTAGAGATATGAGATTGTCTAACAACTTAAAGAATTATCTTTTGAAACATGAAATGTTATTTGTAAAATTTTTGTGCGCAAATAATTACTCGATCTGAAACGTTTCAAGTTAAATTTTACAATTTGGGTGTAAAAATAATTATTTAGCCTTCTGTTTATTTATTAATTTCTTTCAGGAACCAAAACCATAATTAAGCCTAATGATGAATAAGATAAAACATACTATTAAATACAACTGTCAAGGAGTAGATTCTGAAAATTTACAGCAAATTCAAAGTCTCTTTTTATCAATGTTTCAAAACTTTAAAATTTAAATGAGGTTGTAATCAGACCACATTCTAAAGCGAAACAAATCTATAAAATCAAAATGAGTCTTTCGAACTTTTTCTAAATGTACAATGAAACCATACTACTTTATTCTTACCGTCAACTTGCTATATGTAAATCAAGTTGTTTAACATTTTGGATAGTAGGTGTAGATATCAAGATTTAAAATCTCGGTAGTAAAAACATTTCTTGAAAAATTCTAATTAAACATAATTACATGGTGATTTAGAACTTGCTTTTCTTTTATTATTATCGAATGCATAAAATAGAAACATTTTATCTAACTTTTTGCTAATTTCGTGTAGTTTGATTTACAAGATTCTGAAAGCTCTTTTTTACGTCCTGTATTGATATTAGATGTACTATTTTAGATTTGCGGTTGCAACAGCTTGCGGGCCACCAACTAAAATTTTATAAAATTTATTTTTTTGAAAAAAGCTGAAATGGATTTCAAACTTTGAATATAGAATACTCAAACGATTCTTAGTGTAAATTGTATGAGACATAACTTTAAAAGATCAAATCTTGGGGAGTTTCAGCGTAATGTTCTTAAATTTTTTGTTTGCGTATAGTGTCAGTAATGTCAAAAGTACCAAGTATTATTTTTGAAGAGTAAATCTCTACAAGTAATCTCCTTCATGAGAACTATATTTTGGGTATTCTCCACTTGTGAAGATATCCATACAAGGATTTCAACAGTATCTCAAAGTTGATATATAATGAAGTAAAAAATAAGTCCAAGTGTCCCCACTTGGTCATCTTTAAATGAATTAATATGTAGACAGTGATAAACTTTAATTTTTGTTCTTGCAGTCAACAGGTAGTTTGAGTATTTGGTTGTTCTAAAAATCTTGGATTCTTAATTGAAAATATTTTCCACTAGAATGATTACTTTTCACCATACTCATTGAGCTTGTTTACATTCAAAATCACGACGATTCATTGAATTTTCATTTGGTGATTTACGGAACCAACAGGGGAACTTTTTTTTACTTTGATTATAAATGATAGTGTGTTTGTCTTTTTGGAGATTTTTCGAAATAAAAATAAGGATATGTATATTTCTTATTTTCATCGATGTTCATCATATTCTGTAATACTATTGAGTGCGAAGCACTTGATAATAGATTGTGCTTAATCTTTCTTAACTATGCGAAGCACTTGATATTAGATTGTGCTTAATCTTTCTTAACTATACCTAAAATCGTTTTAGAACCAAGCAGTAAAAGTGCAAAAGAATCCATTAGGATCACTTCAAACTTATTACTAATTCAGATTTGGATATAGTTCCTATAATCCTTTGTGCTCAAAACATGTTCCCCCATTGATTGTAATAATCACCAAACAACGACACATTGAATCGTCGTGATGTAGAGTGTAAACTAGCCCAATTATAATGGTTAATCCATCAGGTCCAAGTGGTGAAAACCCATTAATAAAGTTTGTAATAAGGAGAATGAATGAAACAGCAACCTTTAAAAATCATATTTTCTCCTTATCGTGAAGATGTACTAAATCAAAAATAATAGGCAGCTTGTCAAACAATGAAACTTGAATTTTATGAGCCATCTGATGCTAGGTAAGCAATGAGTACATGGATCAAAATAAATTCATCATAATTTCAATGTTCTCTAATCATCTTTATGCGGTTTTTGGATTACAATCAACATTATAATTTCTTACTTTTTGACCCACAATATTCCAGATCCATGTTCATCAAGTGTCCCTTATAAGTTCCACTTACAGGTGTCCTTTGTTACCTACCTCTCTTCGTTGCAAGAGGTGTATGATTCCTCAAATCAATTGCATATGCTGCTATAAATTGAAATAAGGTAAGTATATCTTGACCATAGTCTGGATTGATAATTTCATCATTTGAAGTATGGGTTGCTCTAACATCAGAACCAGTATCTTCCGCGGTTGCAACGCATGCAAAATCATACACCTCTTTAAGAAGAGAGATACGCAACAACGGACACCATATAGAATATTCACCATTTCCCATCTTCACTAAAAAAAATCGATATAATCTGGTTTGTTCAGTGTAACCAACAAGAATACCTTGCAATACTGATGGAATAATGTAATGTATAATGTAAATTTGTAGCTTCCTGTTGGCGAAGTAATTTAGTTGATACGTCCAGACCAAAATTGAAATAGTGATTGTTGTTTACGTTATATAGACAAATTGTTGATTCCATTGAAATTTTTTTTTTTTTTTTTTTTCAATACCTTTTACTTACTTAAACACAACCATCATCATATTGAAATTGATTACAATTTTTAGATGGGTTCATACCAGAAGTTAAAGCTTCTTCAAGAGAACTTCAATCACATACACGAAGTTCATACATCATCCTATAGGAGTTAAAAGTTATTAAGCACTTTAAACGTTTACATGAGTGGTCCTCATAAGCCTTAAATAAATGATTCTAACCAATTAGATTTTTTCAACCATTTTCAATTAATAGATCAATTTCGTTAGCAAATACAGTTTCAGTTTAGTCATCAAAAGGAATTCGAATCTGAAGAATTGACATTTCCTGTGAGAATGTAATCAGTATGAATCAACCATATTAAGCAAAAACTATAAATAAAGATAGAAGTCATAATGTCAGTCTAAAAATCAGACGAGATGCAATGAACAATGTGATAAAGGAAGCCCAGACGAGATGCAATGAAAAAGTGATGCTTCCGTTATCACGTTGTTCATTGTGTCTCGTTTGGTTTTTGATTGAGATTCCAGATTAATTGAAGCAGTTGACTAATATAACACCTTACCATCGATATTTGTTTATACTCCAAGTTATTTAGCATTTGGGATCACAACAGAAAATCAAACGGAATTGCAAAAGTAAATGACTCATCTTAGAGACAAATTATTACAATTTTGTTTTGGATGTATTAACTTAAATAAGTTCACCAACAGGAAGCCACAAGTTTACATTATACATTGCAAAAGATTATACTTACAGTAGTAAAAGGTATTTTTGTTGATTCTATTGAACAAATCAAAGTATATCAAATATTGTTAACCAAGTATATCAAATATTCGCAACCAAAATATTGAATGGGTTAACAATATTTGATATACTTTGATTAGATATATTAAATGGGTAAATATAATCATTAGTTATAATAAATGGGTTAGTAACCAAAATGGTTTTCAATAATTCAAGTAGGTAAAGATTCAATGTCGTAATGACATCACTAGCAAAGTCATATATCGATGGGAAATGAGAATATACAGTAAAACAATTACTAATTACAGCTTTCAAACAAGTTATCTAGCTGATACATCAATCACTTCACAATCTATAAATCGGTTATCATGTTTGGATTTTGGAAGCCATACAATTTTTTTGCAGCAATGAGTTTGAAGATCTCCTTGTGTTTTGCAAAAATAAAACATAAAGACTTCTTCAAATTAAATGATGTAGAAAAATAGATTTGTAAATCCAACCATGATAATCAATCTGGGAATAAATGCATGAAAGAAGTCACTTTGTTTGTTCTTCGTCAGAAACTGAGTATTTATTCTATATATTCTATATATCATCTAAATTCAATTCATTATTATCTTTTAAACTAATAATTTTTGAAATATTTTCCCATTTAATATTTCCCAAAGAATCACCAGATGTTAAAATAACATTATTTGAACTCTTATAAAATTCTAACCCTTGTTCAATACATTTTTCAATATCAACATATACTAATACATTTGCATTTTTTCTAATATATTCTTGACCGTTTAATGAATCACAAGTAAAATGAATATGATTTCTATTCCTTTTATTTAATCCTCCTGATTTCTTGATTAGTGGTAGCTTTTTAAAATATGTACCATGATAAATATTCAAATTAATTAATTCATCTTTTGATAATTTAATTAAATTTTCATTGTTAACGTTAGTTAAAGAATGACCTTGATTTGCACAAATTTTATCTGCTCCAAAATCAATTGTATATCTATTCTTAGCATCTGCTAAAACTATTCTATTAAGATCTTCTCTTGTAGTTTTAAAAGATTTAAAAAGTTGATGATTTAAAATATCTGAAATTGAAACAAATCCTTGATTATCTATTGATATATTCTCCTTTTTAGCTCCATGTCGGAGTATATATGATAATTTTTTAGATATTAAAACATCTCTTTTTGGATTGTCTGACATTTACATGATTTATGAAGATCTAGATGAAAAAAAAATATAAATTTATTTTTCAGAAATATTCCGAGATTATCAAAAGATCATTACACATCAAACACACATTAAATGTCACTAACAACAAAACAAGCATATAGACAAGCATTAAAATCAATAAACACAGTATTTAAAAACGATTATCCAATATTAAACGCAGCAAAACAACAAATAAAAACAGAAATTTACAAGAATTCAAATTTAAAAAATGAATCAGAAATAAACGAAGCTATAACTAAGCTAAAAGAGATATCAAAATTCCTAATAAGCAACCTAGTTCAAGGTGAATTAAAATCAGATGGGAAATATTTTTTAAATTTTCATGATAAAATTGAATTAGGAGATAATGAAAGTATAAAATTAAATAAAAATGAAATGGGAAGTTTAAGTGGTAAGAAGGGTAATAGTATAAGATCAATAAAGTAGAGATTAATATAGATAATGTTCATGTAAATAGATGTTTTATATTTCTAATGTTTCTATTGAATATAATGGGATTTTTTCATCATTTAAATCAACTGTTGATGATAATTTTTTATTCTTAGTTTGATCAGTAATTGTTAATATACCATTAACTTCTGTTTGTTGTTTCTTGCTGGTGTTTCTTTTTAAATTTACTTGATCAATTAATGTTAAATTATATGAATTAGCAGTTAAAAGTTTAATTTTAGAATCTAATAAATCATTTAATTTTTCAATATTTGTTAAATTCCAATTAAATAAACCATTTATATCAATTAAAATTTCAATAATTTTCCACTTATTATAATTTGTAACTTTTAAAATCTTATTAATAAACTCTATGATATTTATTGTTTCATTTGAATTTTCAAAAACTTTTTTAAATGATTTTGTAATTTCAGAAGGTGAAAATTCATCAATTATTCTAGTTATTAAATCAGATAAAATATCTTCTTGATCTTGTCCCAAAATAATTAATAAATTAACCAAGTCTTCAATTTCTAAATTTGAACAAGTTATAATAGCTTGTTTTAATAATGTTAAATTATTAATATTATAAAATAATTTTAATAATCCCCGAGTATAAGTTTTAGGAAAAATTGGATTTGTTAATAAATACATTAAAGTATATTCAGGTATAAAATTTAATGATTTAAAATTTAATGAATTTGGTGATGATTTATTAAAAATTAATTCAAATATTAAATTTATAAAATTTATATTTATTATTCTATCATTTTCAACATCAAATTCTTTAAATTGATATATTTTATCTTTTTTATGAGATTTATTTTGAAATTGTTTAATTTCGTTCCAAGATTTATTATTTTTGAGATATGGTATTAATATAGATTCCCATTTATTTAAATTATTTTCTTCTTGTGCTATTTTTAGGTGTTCATAAATTTCATTTAATTCAGTAGATTCATTTTCAATTGGTTCATCATTATAAATATTTCTAATATTATTTAATTGTTTATCGTCTCTTTGATTTATTGATTTACCTAGACATTCATTTAATTTATTTAATCCAACGTTTATATCTATAATATTTAAATATAAATTATTATCTTTATTTTTTAAATTTAAATAAAAACCATTAGTAAGTGATGTATTTTGTGATGATCCTTTTACTGGTATAATTTGATTTATAAATACTTTATCCTCTACCGGATTAGATGAACTTGATATTGATTTAAATTCAGATAATTTTGCACCAAATTTTAAATTTAATAAATATAATTTATTTGAATTACCTAATAAAATTCTATCTGGTGCTGGAGATTTTATTGAAACTTTTTCATCTGATTGAATCAACGAAGATACTGATGTACTATTGACTTTTTTGAAATTTGGTATAGATATGTTATCAATTATTCCATCATGATATTGATATAAATTACCAGATATATATGTAAAAATAGGATCTTTTAAAATTTCATTTTGAAAATTTTGAATTTCAAATATTGGTTTTGTTTGATTTATTGAAAGAATTTTATATATCAACTGTGTTTTAAATTTTGATACAACTAATAACAAATTATCTTCTAAATCATTTATAAATTGATTATAAATAATTTCTCCTTCATTTTGAAAATTAAAACCCTTGATGAGTTCATTATTTTTAAAATTTACAAATTCAATTTTCCCATCTTGATAAACCACCACAATACTATTTGAATTGGAAATTTTAATTCCAACAACTTTATTCTCAATTTTATACTCATTTGTGTCTAAAGTATCTGCCAGTATAATCCCATCTTCCAATTTTATACTTGTTTTGACTATTATAATTTTATATAAATTTCTTTCTGTTATACCCACAACATAAATTTTTTCATCTCCCAACTTTAGTACATCTATACAATCAACAATATATGAAGGTTTTAATGCAAAAGACCATAATAATTTAGGAGTTGGTTTAATTAAATATGAACAAATCATTGATTTTGAAATTGCAAAATCTAAAGTATTTGTTGTAAATTCATTTTGATAAAATTGTGGTATTAGTAATTTATTTTCTATAGGTACTCCACTAACTCTAGGTAGAGTAGTTATTGGGTATTGATTGGATAATGATGGAATAGACATTTGATGATTGTTGATTTGTCTGGTAAAATGTGTTGCAAATATTTAAATTTGGTTGTACATATTTTTTTCTGATGCCATCTCTATCGCTTGAACACAAAATTGAAGATTCTACTAAAGCATGAACCAAAGAACAGAATAAACTACAACTATCAATCATTAGACAGTTCAGAATACGTTATATTCCTAATTCTATATAACTATTATACAATTTAATCTAAAAGTTTAGCAAAAAAAAAGCCAAAAAAAATGTGTAACTGAAATGAAATAAATTAGCCTAAGCAGTTGATTCTAAATATTGAGGATCAGCAAAATAATATTCATCAACAACAACTTTAAATTCTTGAGTTTCTTTATTAAAAGAATCAATATGAAAACTTGTTAAATCTTTTACTACAATATTTGCACCTGCATTTCTAACTTTTTCTGGATCATAGGTTGAACATATTCCAACAACCATTGCTCCTGCATCTTTACCAGCAGTAATACCAGCTGGTGCATCTTCAAATACAACAACTTTTGCATGATTTGAACCAAACCCTAAAGTTTCTCTTGCTGATTGATAACCTTGTGGATGAGGTTTTCCCTTTGTAACTTTTTCAGCAGTTATAAAACAATCTGGTTTCTCAATAGTTAATAATTTTAACCATTTTGTTGCTAATGGTAATGTACCACTTGTAACAATAGCCCATTTTTGTTCACCATCATGAGTTTCATCTTTTGAGTATTTATCAAATTGTTTAACTAATTCAACTGCTCCTGGTATAGCTTTTGCATGATGACCAAAAGAATCAGGTATATTACCTTCCCATTCAGTAACTTGTTCAGGTATAGCATCTTCTGGTGACCATTTTTTTATAACATCAAAAGTTCTACAACCATGAGAAGTTTTTATAATTTCTTCTGGATCAACATGAGGTCTTGTTTTACCAAATTCTCTCCAAAATTCTGATATTGCTCCTGTTGAATTTACTAATGTACCATCACAATCAAATAATGCAGCATTAACGTAAAATACAGCTGGTTGTTGTTCTTTAGTCATATTTGTAGATCTGTTTATTGGTTTATAACAATTGAAAGATTAATGAAAGTATGAATGTTATATGTTGATTTAAAATTTGAAAAATAGTCAATTGATGAATAATTAAAGACATTTTCAATTCTTTATATATCATTTATAATTTTTATATATTTATCTCATCATTTGCTCCTTCTAATTTTTTGTTTAATGTGTGTTTTAATCCCATCTGTATATATGTAATGGTTTTCTATGTATTAATAGTAAATACTGCATAATGTACTGGTAGTGTCTTTATGATAATATTTTGTTTCTTTTATCAAATTTTGTGTTAAAACATTTACACTATAATTATTCTACTAACAAAACACCTTAATAATAATATAATATAAAGATTGGCTTTAATCAATTCTATTTTGTACCATTACTCTATACTGTTTGGTTATTTCAGAAGGGATATTCTATTGTTTATTATACTTATCCTGTGATATTTGAAATTTAGGATATCAAAAGTACTAAAGAATTTTGTCTACACCCGTAAGTTGAATTGGTCAAGTTAAGGAAGTCATAAGATGAGCAATTTGGGTTATCATCACCTCATTTGTACCCCGAAAAAAGCTATGATAGCCCTAGGTTTCACTTATTTTTCTATGTTTTACGAAACAATTGCTCACACTTGGGTTTTCTTTTTTAATTGGGGGGTGTAGGTACAAAAAAATGTGCGATAAGATAACGTTCATTGAAACAGTATGCGAGGAAAAAGAATTTGATACTACACTATGATGGAATTAAAGAAAATTTTTGAAACCAATTCTCTTCCGACACTATATTCAATAAGCTATAAATTAGGTTATTAATTATAGTTTAGGCTTTTGAATATCGTGTTTTAAATTAGAGTTATTTCATATCGTTTCTTTTTGCAAACTAGGTTTTGTAAAACAATATCATTAAGTTATATCCTTCCTTCCTAATTTGAAGAATTCAACGTATCAATGTTATCCGTTTTCAAATCTTGCATGAAAAATGTTTTAGTTTTTTTCTTACAAAAGTAATTTATTCGTTATAGATTTGAATTTTCTTTTCTATTTTGCAGCCGGAAAAACTTATTATTCTTTTCTTTTTTTTTTCAACTGTTTCAGATACTAAAGAAGATACGAATTAAGTAATTTATCCTTGAATCAAACATCGCTCTGACTAATACAGTTCGAATAAGTCTAGTATACCTATGAATTGAGCTCCTATAAAAACTGGTAAGCCAAATAATTTTTCACCAACACTATCTACGTCATATATAAACTTTAGATAAACTTTTCTTACAACACAAAATCAAAGAGATTAACGAGAAATCATGTGCAAAAAAAGGTATGACGTAATGATTGATATAGACAAAGCCAACAGTCCCTAAACTGATAGACTTAATTATTGATTGTAATTTTCGAATAAAACAATTCAAATTAACTTTAATTACGAGATACCAAGGGATTCAACGTATAACCGGTTTTACCCAAGAATTTTATCAATAAACAAAACAATAGAAAAATTTTCACTTCAAAAATGAAACATGAGGTTAAAATAAGATTACTATCAAGAATCTTGAGTTGAGCTGGTTTGAACCTTAATTCCTTAATTCCTCGAAATCCTTTAAAATGTTGAAATTTGAAAGAGAAAGAAGCAATAATTGTTTCGTATAAATTAAAACGGTTTCTTATGTCATTAATCTTATTGAAATATTAGACTATTCGGTATCTTTTGTATTGATATCAATTTGAATCAATGTCTCAAATTTAAACTTTTGTAACAAATTTTAATTATTTCAGTGCAAGTTACACTACCCAGATTTTAGTGACGCGTAAGTTTTTGTGACGCGAAACTATATCAAAAGTAGTCAATTATTTGATTTAAATTTCTACACCTTAAGTAACTTTAGTAATCAATCAATTAACTTATATGTCAAATAATAATGCTCAAATAATTCCATCCATTGATCTTGATGATGATGAATCAGATGATGAAATACAATTTCTTGAATTTAGAAAAGTAACACAAGATTTATTAGATAATCCTCAAAACAAGTCAAATGAAGATACCACTAGTAACAATAATTCAAATAGTAAACCTGAAACCAGCAAAAAATTAAACTCAATACAATGTCCTATATGTTTTGATGATATAGAAAATGCAACAACTACAACATGTGGTCATATTTTTTGTTTAAATTGTATTGAACAAAGTTTAAGTAGTTCTCATGCTAGAAATAATTCAATACCAAGAGGTAAAGGTTTATGTCCATTATGTAGAAAAATTGTATCATTTAGAGAGACAATTATTTTAAAGCTACGGAAAGGTGAAAATAAATTTAATATTAATGATATAAAACCTATAGAATCCTCCTAATACATTGTGAAATTTTTCAAATGATATTGATATAATTTAACATATTTTTCTTTATCAATAAATTCAATCCCATCTTTTTTAGCTGTGATATTTTTTAAAATTATTGAATAAATATTAAAAATCCAATTTCTACAATTTTCATAATCATCAAGATAAAAAATCCCAACAATTCTTTCAAATATATCACCTAAATATTCATTTGAAATATTTAAATCAGAAATTAAAATTTTTTCACTAATTTCCTTTTGATGTCTAAGATTATTTAATCCTTGATGTAATTTATAAGCTAATGATAATCTACTAAATAATATATTTGAATTTAAAAAATTATGATCTTCCATATTCCATTTAAAATTTGGGTTTGATTTAGAGTAGTTTATTAAAAATTCACCTGTATATCTTTTCAATATACAATCACCAATTGCATCTAAATTTTGTGATAAAAAATTAATTTCAGGATAATTATTTGTTGTTATTGAAAAAGGAGCAATTAAAGCAATTTGAAAATAATTATAAAAAAATTGATTTTTTAATTTTGGTAAACAAGGTAAATTTATTTCAAAATTTGTTAATAATTGAGGTTTAAAAGTTTGAGAAAATAAATGATTTTGTAGTGGTATATTTTGTTCTCTTGTATATTTTTGAATTAATTCTAAGTAGTTATCATTTAATAAATTTAAATCATACTTTGGATTTCTAATTTTATTAATTTCTCTAAATCTTGAAGTAAAATTTTCAATAATTTGATAATAATTTTTATCTTCTAAATAATGCATTGAAATAAATAATTGTATAGGTGATGAAAAAATAATCTGTGTCATATCTTTATTTGGTTCAATTTTAATAAATCTTAAACCTCTATTTGCAAAATTTTCAAATTTATAAATCATAATTTTTGATCTAAATTGTTGAAAAAAATTCCATTTATAAAACCATTCATCAATTAACAGTTTACCAATAATTTCAAGGGTTTCCATACTTGTTGCATTTTCAAAATTTAAAGTTTCTTTTTGAGTTAATTTTAATTCAGGTATTCTTAATTTTGGATGAGATATTATAAGATTTTGTTTTCTTAATAGAATTTTCATATCTTTAGATTCTTTTAAAAATTCATAACTTCCAACTCCTGTTTGAATTAATTTATCATAATTTAAAAATTTAAAACCCTTTAGATGAGGATCAGTAAATTGTGATTCAAGTTCAATTTTCCTTAAAAATGCTTCTTTATCATATTCAAATGCTCTTTTTTGAAATTTTAATGTAGGTGCTAGTAGTTTTTTGGATTCTAATCGATTTTTCAATTCAAGTAATTTTCTTTTTCGAGAAGTAAGTGGTTTTACCTCTATGTCTTGGTTCTCTGTAGTATTTGTTTCATCTGGTTTAAGATTGTTATCTTCCACCACAACAGGTTCTGCTTTAATTTCTGATGTTTCCACTTGCACCGTCCTTGAAGTTGATTCTGAAGTAGTTTCCACTTGCACCGTCTCTGTTTTTGTTTCAAGAGTAGCATTCCCTTGCAGTGTCTTTTCTAGCACTTTCAGTTTTGTTTCTGGTTTTGTCTTTTCTAGCACTTTCAGTTTGGTTTCTGGTTCTGTTTCAAGAGTAGCATTCACTCGCTGTGGCTCTTCTAGCACTTTCTCTGATTGCATTACTTCTTCATCTTCCTCCTCTTTTATATCTTCAGTACCAAATGATTTAATCTGCAAAATTTTACCTTTATAACTAACTAAAATAGCTTTGAATCCTTCATCAATAATATATTTTTCATTTTTTAAACGATTAATTAATTTTAATATTGATTCATTACTTAATTTTGTTTGTTTTTCAGTAGATTGTTCAATTATAATTGTATTGAATGTAGATTTTGATTTTGTTGATGATGACGAGTATCTAATCAGTTGTAAAAATTTAAAATTTGACCATAATGTTGTATTTTTCAAACGTTTTATCATATCATTTATATTATTAGATTTAGTCGTATTATGAGTTTGCTAACCATTGGATATGTAGTTTTTGATAAATCAAGCTCAAGGTAATTTATTTTGTGAATTTTTTCATATCGTGATATTTTTTTTGCAACTTTTTAAACAAACCAAAATGACTGAATCAACGCAAACAATTGGTGTTGTTGGAGCAGGATTAGTTGGATGTTTAGCAGCATTAGCATTTAGTAAAAAAGGTTATGAAGTAACAATATTTGATTTAAGACCAGATTATACAACTCAAAATCAATCTAGACAAAAAAACTTAAGATCGATAAATTTAGCAGTTAGTAATAGAGGTATAAGAGCTTTAAAATATGTTGATTCAAATTTAACTGATAAAATTTTATCAAGAGTAATACCAATGAAAGGTAGAATGATTCATGATATAACTGGAACCAAGGAAGAATCTCAATTATATGGATTAAATGGAGAATGTATAAATTCAATAGATAGATCATTTTTAAATGAATTATTGATAGAAGAGTTAAAGAATTCAAATGTTAAAATAAAATTTGAACATAAACTTATAAAATTAAGTAATTTAGATCAAAGGCCTAAATTAGAATTTTCAACAAAAGAAGGTATAAAAGAATTTAAATTCGACTTCATAATAGGAGCTGATGGAGCTCATTCACAATTTAGAAATCAAATGCAAAAATATATGAGAATGAATTTCCAACAAACTTATATAGATATGCAATATATGGAACTTTATATACCACCAAACCCAGCCACCAAATTTTCAATTGATCCTAATCATTTACATATTTGGCCAAGACATAAATTTATGTTAATTGCATTACCAAATGAAGATGGTTCATTTACTTCAACTTTTTTCAGTCCATGGTCTGTTATAGAATCAATAAAGAGTAGTGACGACTTCCTTAAATTTTTTAAGGAGAACTTTCCAGATGCTTATAAATTAATTGGAGAAACTGCATTAATAGAAGCTTTTAAAAATAATCCAAGAGGTTCATTAATGCAAGTAAGTTCATATCCATATAACGTCCCCAGTGGTAAAGCACTTATAATTGGTGATGCAGCACATTCAATGGTTCCATTTTATGGTCAAGGAATGAATTGTGGATTTGAAGATGTTAGAATATTAATGGAATTAATTGATACCACCAAAGATATTTCAAAATCATTTATTGGATTTTCAACAATACGAAAGCCAGATCTTGATGCGATATGTAAATTAGCAATGGATAATTATTTTGAAATGTCATCTAAAGTTACAAATATTTGGTATATTACAAAAAAGAAATTAGATTATACATTAGGTAAATGGTTCACGAATAAATGGTTACCTTTATATACAATGATTTCATTTAGAGATGATATTTCATATTCAAAAGCTATAGAAATTGAAAAAAGACAATCTAAAATATTACAAAATTTACAAATTGGTGTTTTTTCTTCGTTGTTGGTGTTTGGTATTATTCAAGTAGTTAATGTATATGATAGATATAAGAGGAGGTAACTAACTAGGAGCTTTTGATAATTTATGTTTCTTCTCAGCTATTGAGTTCTTTAAGGTGTTTAATTGTTGTTGTAATTCATTGTTTCTTTCAGAAAATTCTTTATTAGCTTTTATTGTATTTAATAAATTTTCTTTCATAGTTAAATGATTATATTTTTGTTTTAATTCATCACGTTCTCTAACTAGTGTTTGTCTTTTTTCTTCCGCTTGACTTAAATTTTTATTATATTCTTGAGATTGTTGAGATATTTCAATATGAGTTGCTTGTAAATTATTAATTTTAACATTTGATTCATTTATCTTTATTTGTAAATCTTCATTTATATCAATTAAATTTTTTAATTCATTAGAATTATTATTCATTGAATTTGATTTTATCAAGTATAATTCATTTTCATAATTTATTATTGGTGGATTTAAATTTAAAATTTCTTTAAAATTATATTCATTTTCTGTTAAAAATTCAATTGAATTAATATAATTTGATAATTCTTTACCATTTAATTCAGATAAGTTTTGGTTATTAATGAATATCCATACAATTAATCGTAGTAAAAAATTAAATCCTTCAAATAAAAATAAATCTAAAATAATTAAACTTGTTTCAGTATCAAGTGCAAAAAATTTTGGTAATACACTTTTATAGTAAGTTGACCAATTTATCCCCTGACTTGCAATATGATTAAAACTACTCAAATTATCTTCTAATGATCGATTAATTTTATAAATTAAATCATCTTTTTTTTCAAATCGATATATATTATAAATTTTAAACAATATGTAAATTTGTTCTTCAGTAGATAATCCAGGTATATCAATTATTAAATCTGTAATATTTCCTAAAAAACTTCCACAATCTTTTAATTCATTATCTTGAAACATTGAATAAAAAATCAGTAAAATTTCTTTACCATTTCTTGTTTTGACAAGAGTTGAAACTTCTCCATTATATCGACTTGATTTTATTTTCAAATCATCAAGGGCGTGATCATTGATGAAACTGTAGTTAATATTTAATGTCTTTAAACATATTATTGATCTAATTGATTCAGGAATTCCTTTTATTATTTCATTTTCTAATAAATCAATTTCTCTTCTACGTATAATTTCATTTGAATAATCTAATATATATTTATTCCAAAATTCATTATCAATTGACAACTTATTGAACCTATTATGTTTTTCAATACGAATATATTCATTTGTTTCATTAATTTCATATCGCTCCAATTGTTTAACAATTGATATAAATGATAAATTATCTGTTGGTTCAAAAATTATTTTAGTTTGTGGAATTTCTGGAAGTGATCGGTTTGAGCTATCACTTCCTGACTTCTCATTAAGTTGAGGTCTGGCAGGTAATGGTGGAGAAGACATTGGAATTGATTGTAGTAGGTAATGTACTTATTTGATATTGTTTAAAGTAAGTTTATGGATATGAACGGATATAAATACGAGGTCACGTGACATATATGTTATCTAAAGAATGCTATATTATAAATGCTACTTACCTATACCTAGATCTTTTTTGAGGTTCCATTTCTTCAATTAATTTTCTTGCATCTTTCTTTTGTGATTTGAAGGTATCATTATCGATATTTGTAGTTAAACCTAAAGCACTTTTAGCTATTCCTGAATAGGGTGCATCAATTCTTTTAACTGGTGTAATCTTCTCCAAATCATCACTTTCAATTTCAAAATCAGGTTCCTTTTTTGAATGAAAATATTTTGCAAATTGACCTTTTGGTTTTGAAGATAATTTTTCATTTAATTTTTCAACACATTTTAATTTTGGTCTTATATCTTCTTTTGTTTCATTGATGCTTATATTTTTAACACCATTTACAACAGTTTCATTATGATATGTTGATAAAAATAATTCAAATTTAGTTATTGAATCATCTGATTTTAATTTATCAATTTGATGTTTAATTAAATTACTTTTAACTCTTGTGATATCAGAATCTTTATCAAAATATTTATTTAATAAATTACAAATTTCATCCAGTAAATCATAAGATTTTAAATAATTTTGTAAAGCTTCATTATTTATTTTATTTTGAGATTGCAGATGAACAGATTGATAAGAATCTTGACTTTGCTCTTCTTTTTCTTGTGTAATTGTTTGTTCTTTATCTTGTGAGTTTATAACCTCAATCTTTTGTTCTTTATCTTGTGAATTTACAACTTCAATGTTTTGTTCTTTCTCTTGTGAATCTGAACCATTTGCATCTATTTGATTCTCTTCCAGACCTGCTGAAATATCATCAATTAATCTTGGTTCCATTACAATCTCAACCACATCTTCATCATCTTCTAAAAGTTCTTCTGGTTGAAGATCTTGTTCTGAATGTAATTTTATTAAAATATTAATCCAATAAGTTCTTTCTTTACTTCTTTCTTCTCCTGAAAATATTGATTTCATAACTGCTACTTGAAATTTTCTCCAATTTGATTCACATTGTGTCATATTTTTAATCCATTTTTTAATATTATATAAAACATGAATTCCACAATCATTAAAATTATTTTGTCGAGGAACTCTTGCGTTTACAACTGAAATACAAGTTGAAGTAACTTCAATGTCATATTTATCTTTACAATAATCTATTATAAATTTTTTTAAAGGAGTTTTAACATTATCTCTTTTACCTTTTAATGAATCAAAAACAAATATTTCAACAACTCCTCTTATTTTTTTAGTTATTGGATCAATTTCTTCTATATCTTCATCTGAACTTAATAAATCTGGAAGATTTCTAATTATACAACAATACCAATGATAATCTTCATTAACAGGTAATATAACATATCTATATTTTAATAAATCTATTTTATTAACCCATTTTTTAATATTTTGATAATAATTTATAGGATTTTCATTTTTAGCTACTAATTTTGAATAAAAAAATGAATTGAAAACATAAGTTTCATCTGATTTTATAATATTTTGATTTACCGCATCATCAACAATATATCGTAGACCAAAATCCATTGCAACATCATTTATCCAATTATTTCGATGTAGTGATTTGAAATCTTCTTGTGTAACTGTAATTTTATATCCATTTTGAAAAATATAACGTAATGGAGGTTTGAAATTAGGAATTGGAGTATGTTCAACATAATCATTACCCGAAAAAAAAACCTCATCTATATCTATTATAGACTTGTCGGGTTCTTCAAGTGGATTTTCTTTTAAGGCTGCTGCTGTGGCAATTCTTAATGAACTTCTTGTAGCAGCTCTTGTCCCCGCTGTTTTCAAAGGATCATTAAATTTATAATTTATTAATTTTGTTTCTCCTTCTTTTGTTAATAATTTATCTTCTTTAATCTTTGGATTGGGATATTTTTTAAAATATGATCTAATTTCATCATCTCTACCATAATGACTAGCTATAATAAATTCACCATTTTTTAATTGTAATATAAATTTATCTTCTGCAAATGAAAATTCTCTTAATTGAGTTTCAAGATTAACAATAGATCCATCTAAAGGTTTAAATTCAAAATTCCCAAATTTAGATTTTTGTTCTCCAATTGCTAAATATATTCCATTTTTTGATATAGTTAAAGAATATGCTTTTTTACCATTTTTACGTATTTGATCATTTGGAAGTTGAAATGATTTTAATTTTTGAAATACTTTAATATCAAAAAGTCCAGCTTCTTTTGAATGTATAAGATTTCCTTCACAATCTTCTACTTTATTTGGTTCTTCTTCTTCTATTAATATTCTTTTTGAATCTAAAGATTGTAATCTTTCTCTGGTGGTTGTTGATTTTTTAACCGAATCTTCTATATTTACTATTATACCTCTTGTTAAAGGTTTAAAACTTGATTCATAACTTTCTGTTAGATGATCTTTTGGTTGTATCCCATATTTAACACTTGATGAACTCTTTCTATTTAATGAAGAGAAAGATTTATTTTGTAGACTATGAATATTAGACATGTCTTGAATAATCGTACAGTTTGTTTATAAAGTTGATCTTAGAGATTTTATTTTTTTTTTTTTAGTTGCAACAAACTCAACAAAAGTGCCACCGACTGCAAAAGCAAATCAGAACAGACATTAGTATCATTTACATTTTGGAGTCAAATCTTATTAATTAAAGTTTAAAGCAGTTTTTTTCACCTTATTATGGGACAAGGATCTTCTATGCCTGGAGGCAATAATCTCAACAAAAAGAAAGATGATAAAAAAAAGGAAAAACCTAAATATGAACCACCAGTTGAAACTAAATTTGGTAAAAAAAGAAGAAAAGGTCCTGATACTGCAGTAAAATTACCAAATGTTTATCCAAATACTCGTTGTAAATTAAAATTATTAAAATTAGAAAGAATTAAAGATCATCTTTTATTAGAAGAAGAATTAGTTTTTAATCAAGAAGCTTTTCAACCAACTGAAGCAAGACAAGCAGAAGAAAGAGAAAAAATTGATGAATTAAGAGGATATCCAATGGCAATTGGTACATTAGAAGAAATTATTGATGATGATCATGCAATTGTTTCAAGTACAGCAAGTTCAGAATATTATGTACCTATTATGTCATTTGTTGATAAAGGATTATTAGAACCAGGTTGTTCAGTATTACTACATCATAAAACTGTTGCAGTTGTTGGTGTATTACAAGATGATGCAGATCCAATGGTTTCAGTTATGAAACTTGATAAATCTCCAACAGAATCATATGCTGATATTGGTGGATTAGAATCTCAAATACAAGAAATTAAAGAATCAGTTGAATTACCTTTAACTCATCCAGAATTATATGAAGAAATGGGTATAAAACCTCCAAAGGGTGTTATATTATATGGTGCTCCAGGTACAGGAAAAACATTATTAGCAAAAGCTGTTGCAAATTCAACTTCTGCAACATTTTTAAGAATAGTTGGTTCAGAATTAATTCAAAAATATCTTGGTGATGGTCCAAGATTATGTCGACAAATTTTTCAAATTGCAGCAGAACATGCACCATCAATAGTATTTATTGATGAAATTGATGCAATTGGTACAAAAAGATATGAATCAACTTCAGGTGGTGAAAGAGAAATTCAAAGAACAATGTTGGAATTATTAAATCAATTAGATGGATTTGATGATAGAGGTGATATAAAAGTTATAATGGCAACAAATAAAATTGAAAGTCTTGATCCTGCTTTAATAAGGCCAGGTAGAATTGATCGTAAAATATTATTTGAAAATCCAGATTCAAATACTAAAAAGAAAATTTTAACTATTCATACTTCAAAAATGAGTTTAGCTGAAGATGTTAATTTAGATGAAATTGTAACAGGTAAAGATGATTTATCAGGAGCTGATATAAAGGCAATATGTACTGAAGCTGGTTTATTAGCTTTAAGAGAAAGACGTATGCAAGTAAAAGCTGATGATTTTAAACAAGCAAAAGAAAGAGTATTGAAAAATAAAGTTGAAGAAAATCTCGAAGGTTTATATTTATAGAGAAAAAAATGTACAAAATAAATTTTTCACTCTAACAGTACTTGTACATAGTCATGCTAAGATCATCGATACAGAGGCAACTGCTTCGTTCATTTCACTTCTCCCCTACTAATTTAAATAAACCACCGTCATCACCATTAAAAGTATTTCTCGACACTTTCAAACAAGAAGTTCAAAAATCAGCAGAATTAAAAGAAAATATAAAAGCATTACAAGATGAATCTGGAAGAATGGCAGAATCAGAAGCTTTTAAAAGAGCTAAAGAAGCATATGCAAAAGCTCAAAAGGGAAGAAGTGCTGCAGGTGTAGTTGTTAAAAAAACTGCAGATGCAATGGGTGATGTAGCTTATAAAGCATGGGAATCACCTGTTGGTAAAGGTGTAAGAACAACTGTTAAAACAAGTGCAGAAGTTGCTGATAGAGCTTTTGATCCAGTAAGACAAACTCAAATATATAAAGATGTTTCAGAAGTTATAGATGATGGATCTTCTAATGCATATGGAGGATTTTTAACAAAAGAACAAAGACAAGCATTAAGAGCAAAAGAATTAGCTAAAAAATTAAAAGAAGGATATAAAGGACCAGTTAAAGAAAATGAAGAAGCAGGTGGAGAAATTATAGCAACTGAACATAAATCTTCAGGTCCAACAACTGGAGAAAAATGGGAAAATTTTAAACAAAAATCATCAATTGGTAAAGCGATTGTATACCTAAAGGAAAAATGGGATGAATCAGAAAATGGATTAATAAGTGTAATACGTACAATAATAGAAAAAATTACAGGATTTTTTTCAGAAACTGAACAAGCAAAAGTTGTTAAACAATTAAAATATATGGATCCATCTTTTAAATTAACAGATTTTCAAAAAACTTTAACAAATTATATTGTTCCAGAAGTTATTGATGCATATATTAAAAATGAATCAAAAATTTTAAAAGAATGGTTTAGTGAAGCTCCTTATAATGTTTGGGAAGCAAATAATAAACAATTTATTCAACAAGGATTATATTCAGATAGTAGGATTTTAGATATTCGAGGAGTTGATATTGTAACTTGTAAATCACTTCAACCAAATGATATACCAGTAGTTGTTGTTAGTTGTAGAGCTCAAGAAATCCATTTATATAGAAAAGCTAAAACTAATGAAATTGCTGCAGGTACTGAAGATCATATTCAATTAAGTACTTATGCTATGGTATTAACTAGAATACCTGAAGAATTTGATAATCCAACAACTGAAGGTTGGAAAATTGTTGAATTTGCTCGTGGTGGTTCAAGACCATTTCATTAGAATAATGTATATATATTTACGTGTTGAAATTTCACTTTTTTTTTTCTCTTTCGACAATCACCAACACCAACACCAACACCACCAAATGTCTGATTCGATAGCTTCAAAAGAAGAAGCTGCTAAAATCTTTGATAAACTAAAGAAAGATCCTGCGAATCAAGTATGCTTTGATTGTTCAAATAAAAATCCTACATGGACTTCGATTCCCTTTGGAATATTTTTATGTTTACAATGTTCATCAGTTCATAGAAATTTAGGAGTTCATGTATCATTTGTAAAATCATCAAACCTAGATTCATGGCAACGTATTCAATTAAGAAATTTCAAATTTGGAGGTAATCAACAAGCTAAAGATTTTTTTATGAAAAATGGTGGATCACAATATATACAACAAGGTATAGATGCAACTAATAAATATACTTCATCAGTTGCAAATAAATATAAAGAAAAATTAAAACAAAAATCATTACAAGATGCTATTAAGAATCCAGATATAGTGACATTAGATGATATAAATGAAATAAGTTCAATAAATTCTTCAAATGATAGTTCAGATGATTTTTTTTCAAATTGGACAAAACCAGTTGTTGCTACTCCATCTCCTTTTGGTTCAATTGGAGGTACTCCAAATGCATCAACTGATGATTTATCAATTAAAAAGAAACAACCAATTACAAGAACTACTAAAAAGACTACTCCAACAGTCAAAAAATCAATTTTATCAAGTAAAGGAAATGGTCCTAGAAATTCAAGATTAGCTTCAAAAAGAATTAAAAATGAAGAAACTATTGATTTTGATGAAATTGAAAGAAAAGCAAAAGAAGAAGAAGAAGAACGAAAGAAGTTGGGATATACTCCAGAAGTTGAAGAGGAAGAAGAAATAAAGATACCTATCACAACTAAACAAGCAAACAATCCCACCACTCAAACACCTCCTTCTCTTCCTCAACAATTTCAAAAATTAGGATTTGGTATGACTCAAGGAGATAACACAACAACTACCACTAAAAACATTAAAGAAATTAAATATACTGGTGAAGTTTCAAATAAATTTGGTCAACAAAAAGGTATATCATCAGATGAATTTTTTGGAAGAGGTCCAAGATTTGATGAACAAGCAAAACAAGAAGCTCAAACTAAATTACAATCATTTGGAGGAGCTCAATCAATATCATCATCATCATATTTTGGAGAAGAAGAAGGACAAAATAATAATAATTCAAGATCTCAACAAGGTATAAATTTAAATGATTTAGAAGCAAGTGCAAGAGAATTTGCTTCAAGATTTTCAGGTAATGCAAATCAAGATATAGAAGTTTTAAAAGATGCTTTAGAAGATGGTGCTAATAAATTAGGTTCATATTTAAGAGATTTTTTAAGGTGATTGTTAGTTGTATAAATATAATTCATAGTTTAAACAAAGTGTTTGACACATCTAATATAGCTTATCCTGAGCAAGACTAAATTTGAGTATTTTTTGCATACATTCCATCATTTTGTAGGATTTTTATTCAAATTGTTCAATATCGGGGATCTCGTTAGCTTATACAAATTTGCTTAATTTAATCAATTTGAAGGAAATTGTTTTTACTGCGAGAGTAGATAGAGTTAAAAAATTCATAGTATAGATCTTGTATTCTGAACTCGATATAGTATTAGATTCTTATATGATGAATATAAACATTAAAGTAGAATTTTTCCTTTATTTTCTTTTTTTAATGTAATTAAGCTGATTGAAGAGATCCATATTTGACTTACCAGGAAAAAACGTAGTTTTGTGAGCTATGGCAAACCAATTTCTTTTAGGTAAAGCCACATCCATTGCTTTTGCCAAATTTACTAGTCTTCTTTCGTTATCAGGGTCCCATGTGAAATCACTTTTCTGATCTGCCGTAGCTTCAACATTATTACCACTTAAATCGAATGTCTTCGAAATAGAATTTAAAATGGGAATTTTGTTTGCTTTAGCATCTTTTTCACTTTTATCAATATCATGTAAGCTTGATTTAGAACAAAATTCAAAAGTTGAATTATCATATTCAACTACCTGATCTAGTTTTTCATTGATTCTTGACCAGTGTGACTTTAACTCTTTAATTGGATAATTGAATACCTGCTGAATAATACTAAAATCTTTCATCACTTTATACAATTTCTTTAATCTATCATTGTCTTCAACTGTGAATGAATCAATTAATGGATTGTAGTCTTCGGGTTCGATTACTCTGGTTTCATACTTTTTCGGCAATTCAATTGGTTGAATCATATTTTGATTGGTACTAATTTCAACATATCTTTTAGATTTAATGGAAAAATTCCCATATTCATTTTCTTCAACCAAATATTGGACAACATTTAGTTGATAATAATAACTTTGCAAATATCTCGAAT
Organism: Lodderomyces pseudojiufengensis; assembly: GCF_024610245.1. Classification (NCBI taxonomy): domain Eukaryota; kingdom Fungi; phylum Ascomycota; class Pichiomycetes; order Serinales; family Debaryomycetaceae; genus Lodderomyces; species Lodderomyces pseudojiufengensis. Next base: position 92,268 of record NW_026261546.1, read on the forward strand.
TTGAGCCAGAAAATTCATTAAGTTTGACAATATCATCCCATTTTAATCCTTCATCTCTTTTATCTATGAGAAAATTCTGACGCTCAGTTGTCCAATTATATTCATTTTGATTATGACCAGGCTCGTTCAAATATGAGTTTAATGATTTTTCATCATATTTTTTTAGTTTACAATACTGAACACTTAAATTAAGGGCGCTTCTACCTGGAAACAACCCCCACGATCTAATAATAAACCATCTTTTAAAAACATCACCTATTGCCAAAAGTCTAAGATTTTCCTCCTTAGTATAGGCTTTGGTAGTTTTTACAACAAAAGGTAACTCAGAATTTTCACCGTCAACTTCATCATCTCCTGAATCTTCAATTTCATCATCTTCAAAAAAATCTTCTTGTTCTTCATATAAATCATCATTATCATAAACATTTTTTACTTCAGGTGATTTTTCTTTTGGAATTCTAGCTTGAAATGTAAATTGTTTTGAGTCCAGCAACCCTTTTTGATATGTTTTTTCATTTATAATTTGAAATTTTCCTTGATATTCAACTAAGTATTTACTGGGATTAACATAATTATAGTGATGTTGAAGGGATTGAGCAGATCTATTTGGAAAATAATTTTCTGCAAAAAAAGGAAATCTTCTACCATATTTAGCAACTAAGTCGTTCAATTTTTGTTCTTCTGCACCAGACCATCCTTCAGTTCTTGATTTAAATTTGAGCACAAATTCATCGTCAATTTCACCTCTTTCAAGTTTTTGTTCATGTTGCTTTTTTTGTTCCATTAGTAAAGCATGTTTTTTTCTAATACAGTCAATTGTTCTGTAATAACCAGCAATCAATAATTTCTGAGCAATAGCAGGAAAACCTTCATCATCCAGTTTATTAAAAATGATTTCTAATTCTTCTTTTTGATATTCTCTACTAAAAGCTTCTCGATCAACTTCAAAAAACCTTTCATTTATAGATTGAACAAATTTTTCTCTTTCAATACTATTTATATATTGCATGATGAATAATCTATTTCTGTGAAGTTTAGCAGCAATCATTCCATGACTAATGTTAGATCTTAACATTTCTTCTATTTGACTTTTTTCATCGATGTTTAACTCCGTGTAGTAATTCAAACGTCTGAGCTTCAAATATAAATTTCTTCGGCTTCTTTTTAAAATTTTTGAAATTTGACCTAATTTCATACCATCGTTCACCAATTTCAAAAGTTGATCAGTTTCTTCTATGCTATAATCATTTGTTTTATATCCTTCGGCTTTTTCTTTTTCTCTCATTAAATATCTTTCTACCAATTCCGGACCTCTTTTTATCATAATTCCAATTTCCAAGTACGATTTTTTTTGATTTCTAAGATTAACAATTTCTTCTTTTTCACTTGGTGTTAACAGACCTTTTTTGATAGTCTTATCAGCAACGTTGAAATAGTGATCTTTTATTTGCCAATACTTTCTAGCTGGAAAAAACATTGCAACTGCTGAAAGATTCCCACCAAAAACTTTAATCAATTTTATCAAAAGCTCATTTTCTGAGTTTGACCAAGGTCCTATATTTCGAGGTTGTAAATAGTCTTCGATAGCCATCGTTGGCAATTCTCCATTATCTATTAATCTCATGATATCACCATCTACACCATCTTCTTCGAATTCAGTTGCAGCTTCGGAAACAATTTCCTGAAGTTTATCAACAGCAAAAACATATGAAAAAGCAGGTTTAAGTTTGGAATATTCATTTTGAATAAATTTAAAATCACTTTCCTTTAATAACTTCAATGATGGTTGTGTTGATAATGATGTGTTATATGACCCTTCAAGAGACAAATGATCACTGAAGTTATCATGAAATAATCTAATTTTAGTTGACCAATTATTCAATTGTTTTGACTTATAATCATAATCAATAGCTCTTATTGACCTGGATGAGATAAAAGTTGCATAACATTTATCATGATGACCTAATGAATCAACAGCATTGTAATAATTTATTAATTTTCTAAATTCTTCACGACATTCTTTATCATAGTCATTTTCCTTAGGAATATGCATCGAAAAATTAAAATCTCCTGAAAAATGAATAGTAGTAGATTGGTCATAAGTGATAATAGATTTTTCATAAATTGATTTTATTATATCTTTAGTTTCATAAGGATGTCCCAGAACCCCATAAATAGATATCAAAAGAATTTGTTTACCTTCAACTTCTATAAGACAATCAGCTGTTCTAATTCTGTAAATTTCAGGAAGTTGTTTATTGATTTTTAATGATTCTATTACTTTTAATTTTTTTGATTCCTTTATTAATATACCAGAACGACTTGCTAATGATCCAACCACATGATTATAAGATTTTAATCTTTTGAATAATAAGTTACTATCATGATTTAATTCAGACAAAAAACAATAATCATAACCTTTTACCATTTTTGTTAAATCAAAAGTATTTTTTTTATTAACTAAATTTTTGGTCACATGATGAATATCATTTAATTCATTTGAAATTTCACTTTTATATAATATTTCTTGCTGTCTGGATAATTCTTTCAAAGCTGATGCTTGAGCAAATACTTCTGTTTTAGTAGTATCTGAATTAATGATCAATGGTATAACATCAGAAGCATTAGTTGGTTGAATATAAGATTCAGCAGGTGGATCTTCAGCAGGTGGATGTTCAGCAGGTGGATGTTCAGTAGGTGGATGTTCATCAGGTTTTAAATCAAAATTGTTATTATTATTTACTCCAAAAAATGATCCTATTGGATCTCTTAAAAGCATTCTGTTTTTTGGTGGTCTTTTTTGTTTTTTAATATTGTTGATGGCGGGGGTTTCTTCATTAAATTTTCTTTTCTGATGATTACCAAAGTTGGTTGATGATGATGATGATGTTGATGAATTTTCATATCCAATAGGTTTATCTATTTTTGCTGCAATTAAATTTGTTGATGATTTGGAAGTGATATCATTTGGTGAAAGTATATCTTGATCAATTGAAATGATACTTCTTTCTAATGCTTTTTCATTTAATTTTGATTTACCATTTGAATTAACATTCATTACTAAACCACTAGTAGGTAACTTCTTCTTGATGTCTTTATTAATACCCAATGAAGTTATATCCGAAACATTAACTTCAATCTCGTCATTGAATTTTGGACCTAAAGTTGAATTTGATGTAGTTTCTTCTTTATCTTCTTTATCTGAATTTTCATTATCATCAGGAATAGTTAATAATACATAAGGGTTTGATTTAAAACCTTCCATACCAGCTTGATTTGAATTTTTATCATTTTCAGAAGTACTTGAATTGTTTGAATTTTTTGAATACTTGGATTTAGGGATTTCAATCCAATCGTTTGGATCACCTTTTTTACTTTGATCCATTGTTGATTAAGTAGTGATTTGTACGTGAAATTGTAATAAAGATGAATATTGATGATGTAGATAAATTTCTTATAGATTAGATTGATTATTTTGGTTAAGTTTGAAATTTATTGAAAGATAAATTACATATATTTGTAATAATATACAATTTTATTTTATTTAATAAATTAAAAATTAAGTCTATAGATTGTTTTAAAGATTTAAAATTAATATGTGAATATGCATAAGTTAATAAAATAAATTTGTTGAATTTGTTGGTATAATATTCATTGTTAGTTCTTAATTTCAATAAATCTGATGAGAAGTATTTCTTTGAATAGACTCTCCTTCTACAGAGTTTCTTCGAACAACTTACAATGTCACTGTTCAATAAAGTGTTTAATCTTGAGAGACCAATAAAAGATGAATCTGATTCTCATTAATTTAGTTTATTGAAAAAAACACGTAATTTGTACCAGCATTATTTTTTCCCAATTAGATAATATGATGATAGATAATCATTTAATGTTGTGATGTGATGCATAAATAATATTATTTTAAATATGAAACACATTTTGGTAGCTTTCTTTTGATTTTTTTCTTAGGCTAATAATTTATTCACTAAACCAATTTTTCTCTTGTTTTTACAATTTATCGCAAAACACTTTCTTTCAACTTCTGCTTTAATTAATGACACTGATTCTAAGTCTTTCAAAAGGTTCAAAAACATTTATAGATGTGGGTTCAAAAGTAAGAGAATATATATCATTATTTTTTTGTATAGCATTTAGTTGTTTTACACAAAATCTTAATTTATAAATAAAAACTTTAAAACTAACTGTGATAAAAAATTTATTACTTTGCAACACATAATATATAGACTAGATAAGAATTTATACATTTATTTATTTAAGCTTTTATATTTAAAGTTTTAATCTATAAATATTATTTATCTCAATGGTGGCGTTAAATTATCGTGATTGTATTACTTTCATATAACCACTTCTAGGACCACTACTTTTATTGTTTAAATCTAAACTATGAATAAATTTACATAACAAGACAGACTTAATCACACTTTGAGTCAATGATGAAAGAAAGAAAAAACAAATTTAAACAAAATGCGTATGAACGAAAAATCTTAATTAAGGTTTAGCATTTGACAGATTAAGGACCATTGCATAATTTAATTTTACTTTCAAAGATTTTCTTCTTTTATAAAATTATCATTTTAAACTTACTTAGATAAATTTATATGGAACTAATTCAACTGGTAATAGTGAACTTTCCCACTTGTTTTGAGGAAAGCAAGTGCTCCATACATGCTCAAAAGTGATTATTTTCCATTTTATAATGTCTATAAGATAATCAAATTTGTTCATTATACCCCAACTTTAAACTTGAAAATAAAGTTAACCTTTAAACGTTTGAGTTTTTGTAATTTACTAAAAACTTTAAATTATAAATTTTGACGAAATATTATTTTTCTCAAAATAGACCATCATTTTCTTTATTCGCCAACTTCAATTTGACCGCTCATATAATATAAGGGTGGATGCTATTGTGGTACGGATGTTTTTTGAGTGGCGAGTGGTTGCAAAAGAAGATTCAATGGAATCAATCCATTCCGTTCGACTTGGATTTCTTATCAATACGTTCATACTACGAGTAAGAGGTCAATGACTTTGCATAGATAGATATCTTTACAAGTGATCTCTAAAGATAACGTTTGTTATCTCATAGTTGATTTCTTGAAAAAGGCTTGAAAACAATTAATAGCCAGGTGATTTTAATTTAAATATGTTTCAAAATTTATGCATTAATGGACAAGTCAAAAAATGTACAGTATTGAATTAGGAAAAGCAATTTGAGATTTTGTTGACTACAAATCGATCTACCTCCCATTTTCCTTCTCTACTTTTTTAAAACTATCAACCAGCACATTGATTTATAAGACAATTTTCATCTCGTTTGTACTTATTTTATTTGGGTAAATTTCTCTTTATTACAAAACTTACAAAAACAATCGAAATTTTAAAAGTTAGATTATCAGTTGGATTGAAGAAACTCCATGAGTTTTACATTTATTCATTTCACTAATTTTAGATATTAGGGAAACATGATATTTGAAGATCAAAACGATTTCAACATTTAATTAAGCTAGAGAACAGAAAATAGTGTGAATAAAATTGTATATACCTCATAAAAGTAGGTCATTGCACTCATGGTTACTAAATTCTGTCTTGTGTCTTAAGCTTGCAAATAACCTCAATTATCATTGACAAATTGTTTACCAGAATTATCATTTATACCGTTTGTAATATTTAGAGGTCATTGCACCATGGTTACTAAATTCTGTCTTGTGTTCAAAGCTTGTAAATTATCTCAATTATCATTGACTAATTGTTTACCATAATTATCATTAATACCGTTTGTATGAACCTTGGATAGTTCTTCACTAATCTTAGTTCCTCACTTGTTGCAACTTTAAGTTCTCCCTTTTAATGCCAATCAATAACTTGATTCAATGTTATTTGCTTTAATTCTTTAATATTTTTCAATGATTCAATAACCCAAAATCCAGCACTAGTAAATTTTCTAAAATTATATAATGATGCTTGGATAGTCCAATCTCTTCATATGTAGCATAATCAAAACCAAAGTTCATATGTAACATCATCAAGATTAATTTTCCAATTTGAAAACCAAGATGGAAGACAGTTATTACCTGGATCTTAGACAACCAATACAAAATGTTGTTGAAGTTCACCTCCAAATTATTCATGATTAATAAGATCTACAGTATTAGTATTCCTGACATCTCTGGTACAACTTTTAATAATGCAAGCAAAACCACCGATAATACAACATGCACCAACAATTAATGTATTTGGATCAAGTCTTTATCAACTAAATCATCTTGAACATCAGCTGTATTCCTATTGAAAACAGCAAAAGCTGAACTTAAAGTGATCATTGTGATCATTATAATTAAAATATTTCTGGATAACAGCATTTGATTAATACTTGTGATACAGTAATTTCTGTTTTCAGGTTTATAATTTCAAGATGAAATTATAAGCCACACATAGGTTTTGCGCTATCTGAGGTTTTGCGCTATCTGAGGTTTTGCGCTATCTGGAGTTTTGCGCATTTATGTAGTTGGTAGCATTCGTTGAAATTATCAATCTTGTAAACAAAAATCTATATCGTTGGCTTCAATTTTGTGTAACTATCAAAAGTACTTGATTTTCATATTAATCTCATTCTGTGGAACTCAATATCACTCAAAGAGGAAAGTAAAGCTTCTCTCATTAATCACCTAAACTGAGAAAGTAAGATGATAGTTTTTTCAACAAATTTTGATTAAACTTGAGAAATTGCTCTTCTTGGTGAAAATCGCTAACAAAATTGGTGCAAAATTTAAATGAACTAGACAATTTTTGGTAAAATATGGAAAGATGATAAAAATAGTTATTTTTGAAATTCTTAATAGGTTTTACCTTTAGATTACAATGAAACTATTTTCTAGAACATATTTTTAAGATTGATAAAGTTATGAAGCATTTTATTTGTCAGTAATTCAAAATACACAAGAAATGTACAGTTTTAATTGTTCATATTTGATCATTTATAATTAACTAATTGTTTACCGGATTTATCAGCAATTCCTTCTATATAAACCTTTGACAACTCTTCATTACCATCATATTCTAAATCCTTACTTGGAGCATCTTTAAGTTCTCCCTTTTCATACCAATCAATAATTTGATTTAATGTTTTTGTTTTTAATTCTTTATTATTTTTCAATAATTCAGTAACCCAAAATCCAGCACTTGTGAAATTTTTAAAAATATATAATGATGTTGGTATAGTTACTGGTTGCATTGACATACCTCCATAAGTTAACATTAAACCATTTGGACCAAGTTTTCTAGCAATACCTGAACTTGATTTCCCACCAACACAATTTAAAGCTAATTTGATATCACCATTAGTTTCTTTAACCCATTGTTTTATATTTGAACCAAATTCTTTTGAATTATTTTCTTCTTCTGTTATAACTTTTGTAGCTCCAAGTGTTTTTAAAGTTTCTTTAACTTCTTCTAAATTTGGTCTATCTCTAATAACTGAGATTGAATTAACCCCCAAAAGTTTCCCAATTTGAATTGCATATTTACCAACTGCTGATGTACCACCATTTTGAATAAACCAATCTTGAGGATTTAATTTTATATAGTGAGTTAACATTAAATAAGCAGTTAAAGGGTTTACTGATATTGTTGCACCTTGATTAATTGTAAGTTTATTACTTATTTTAATAAAATCTTTTGAATTTCCTAAAGCATGAGTTCTCCAAGTTCCAAAATTAACTTGACTTGGAATTACCCAATCACCTGGTTGAAAATTTTGAACTTGAGAGCCAATTTTTATAACTTTAAATAAACCTTCATTTCCACATGGAGCTGCTGGTTCTGATGTTTGATAATTTAATGTCTTTTCTGGTTTACTTGGATAAACTCCTTGAATTTGATTTATATCTGATGGATTTATTGGTGAAGCAATTGTTTTAACAAGTATAGAATTTGAATCTAAATTATCATCATCTATTTCATATTTTTGAGTGAATAAAACATCTTTAGGTTCTCCATGTTGTGTGTATAATACAGCATGAGCTGTTATCATAGTTCGCTTAGTTGTAATAGATGCAATTGAAGTTCTTAACATTGTTGGTTACTAAAATCTTATATAAATTTATAAAAGAGTTGTTTTTATATATTCTATGCACTACTTACTTAATCTTTGTTGTTTTTGTAATCTTTTAAGTTTAGTATTTTGATAGGTCCCTAAAACAAAATAAACAACATTAAAGAAAACTACCCAAAGTTCTGGTTGTATATAATTATTAGCTACAATTAAAGATACAAATGAAACAGTTAAAGATGTTTTTAATGTTGTTAAATACCCCTTTTTCAAACCACCAACGATAATTTTATAAATTCTAAAAATTTCATTAATTGGATTAAAACTTTTTAAATTTGGTTTATAATTATTTATAATTGCAATCCAACTTACAAAACATCCAGTTATTATTGGAGTTACTGTAAATAAACTTGTTAATAATCTTAAAATTTTACCTTTTGAAGTTAATGGAGGTGTGAAAATTTTATTAATTATTGCATATAAATTATGACTAATTGGAGTTGAAATTAAAGCACCATAAATAATCATATTAATCAATTTTGGACTAAAAACATGTTTCACTTTAAATCCTAAAATTTTTGATTCTTGATATTCATTGGTTATTGCTGATGATATGGTTTCATTTAATCCACTAAGAATTCCAGAAGTAATTGATTTTGTTAATAATGGATATTTCACTAAATATGTGAGGTACTCAGCATTGAGTGATCCAAGGGTAGATAAAGGTGCTTTAGACATCTTTGGTGGTGATAAAGTTGTATCTTTTTTTTTAAAAATTTAAATTGATTCGTAAATTGTAAATATTTTGAGATCTCCACTTATTGGACAAGCCGCAAAAAATTACTACTTTGGGATTAACCGAGAACATCAAACCTAAAAATAATTTCGCGTTTTTCACGGAGTTCAAAGTATGAATGAACTTACAAATTCGGTGAATAGTCTGCTTTGATTAATTTATCTTTGATTAATCTATTTTTTACAGAATCTTTGAGTAGTCTGACATTTGGGAATTTTTCACTCAGTTTTGCCAAGGACCTATTAATTGTCTCAAACTTTTTCACTAAAACAAACGTACGAATTGTAAATCGGAAGAATCATACTTCATTATCTTTATCCAAAATAAGATGAATTTACCCCACGTATTAAATTAAGTAGTAATTCGGCCGTAGATTCAAATATAAACTCGAACAAACTTTAAAAAACGTCATATACGTCAATGAATTACTTCAAACCAAGTCATTAAAAACGAATAAATAGGTTACATTAATTGAAAGGCTAAAATTAACTGGCTAGAAGAATATTAATTTTTGTGTCTAGATTGTCAAGATTCTATTAATATTAAGAATCGGAAGAATTACTTAATTAAACTTTCTTTTTTGTGTCAAATCGTAAAATTCTTCCACGAATTTTGAAAAGATAGATTCTGGAAAAAGTGTTCTGTAATTGGAGAAAGATAAAGATTAAAACTTGTATAGACTAACTCCCTATTTATCTCCTCTGAAAATTCCAAGATTCATTACTAATTACCAATGTACCATCAAATATGCGTATAATTTATTCATTAATTTAAACTTTTTTTGAAGCTGGTTAGGAAAGGTGGGGATATTATGCCACAAAAAAAAACTTTAATAAAAGCAATCATAAGATTGATTTAATTTTTATCATGTATATTTTCATAATTCAAACAAATATCAAAAACAACTTCTCAACACCAGAACAAAGGATAGTACAAACTTTATGTACATCTACCCCATAATATGGTATCCCATTTGAGCCACCATAAAAGATCATCTTTAAGTTTCAAAAAACTTTAACGATATTGTCATAAATTTTTCAAACTTAAAATTGAAACAATCAAGTGTAAAAATTTTTACATGACTTACATATTAATTAATCTATTTTAACACTCGATCATTTGTTATTGTTTTAAAATTCCCCAATATAAAATCAAAACAATATCTTCTAATTTTTTTATTAACAAATTTTTCTAACTATCAAAAACTAAAAATGAGTTTTGAAGAAAAACCAACAACTCAAGATCCAGAATCTGGATTATTTAAAAATAATTCATCTTCTCAATCATCATTTAAAAAAGATCTTTTACCAGATAATTCATCACATGTATCAGAATCAGAGAGAGCAGATGGTGAACATGGAAATATTTTATCTCAATATACTGAAAAACAAGTTATGGTTATGGGTAGAAATTATGCTTTAAAATATGGTTTAGATCCTGAAATATTTGCTAAAGGTGCAGCTTTAGCAAGAGCTCCAAATTCTTATAATTCAATGCCATTTTTAACTGATGAAGAAAAACAAGGATTATATTTAGAACAAACTAAAAAATGGCATCTTCCTAAAAAATTGTTTGCAGTTATTGCTGCTGGTGCTATGTATGTTGATAGTTTCAAATATAACTTGAATTTGATTACTAACTACTTTCAGGGCTGCTGCAGTTCAAGGAATGGACGAAAGTGTTATAAATGGTGCTACATTATTCTATCCTACCGCTTTTAGATTAAAAGAGTATGTGAACGCAAATAGTTTGATTGCAAATATTACAACATTTAGTTTTTCAAAATATAGTTTTACTAACCTCTTAACCATAGAAAATTTCCAGAAAATTATGATTTGATGGAGGGACTTGTGAATGGAGCTCCGTATTTATTTGCTTCGGTCGTTGGTGCCTGGACTACAGACTTTTGGAATCGACACTTAGGAAGGAAATGGACCATTTTTTGGACTTGTGCTATTTCTGCAGTTACTTGTGTATGTGTATTCCACCTGATCAGGTTATGAGCAGCAACCATTAGTTAGTGGTGAGTTTGTTTAAACTTATCGGTTTTCCAAATTGTGTGATATTAATTTGATATGAGTTACTAACATTTGATACAGGTTTGGTCTGGATTTGTGAATACATACTGGCACCTTATCATTGCTAGATTGTTTTTAGGTCTCGGTATAGGTGTTAAGTCAGCAACTGTTCCTGTGTATTGTAGTGAATGTACACCAGCTCGGTATGTTTTTATTTAAAAAAGTACAATTGGTAGAGGTTTTTTTGTGAAAAAATTTTTTTTTCGCATTTTTTCGCACTTTTTTTTTGTGCACAATTTTTTTCCTGTGCAGTTTTTAAGTGCACAGATTTATTTTTTTGCAACAAATAAACCATTTAAACACCAAATCAACATATAAATACTAACTGCAGAATCGTTAGGGTAAGGGGTTCACTCGTCTTAATGTGGCAGCTCTGGACTGCGGCTGGTATTATGCTAGGGTACGTGGCGTGCTTGGCGTTCTACTACGTTCCCGACAAAAGCTTTGGTACTGGATTGAATTGGAGATTAATGCTTGGTTCAGCTTGTATTCCAGCTTTTATTATACTTTTTCAAATCCCCTTTGTCCCTGAAAGTCCTCGGTATGTTACCTTTTCTTATGCTAGCAGTATTCATCTACTAACTCCTTCTCTAGTTGGCTAATGGGTAAAGGTAGACACAAGGAAGCTTACGAAAGTTTATCATCGCTAAGATTTGAAAATGTTGCAGCAGCAAGAGATTTATTTTATCAATTTGTTTTATTACAAGAGGAAGAGGGTAATTATGATGTTCCAACCTGGAAGAGAGTAATCGAAATGTTTACCATTAGAAGAAATAGAAATGCGGCAATTGGATCTTGGATTGTTATGTTCATGCAACAATTTTGTGGAATTAATGTCATTGCTTATTATTCGTCGTCAATTTTTATTGAAGCCGGGATCAGTGTAATCAATGCTTTGGTGTATGTATTATGATATTGAGCAATTGTTAAAATCTGATTAACTTGAATTTTTTGTGTCAGAAATTTATTTTTTTCCGAAAATTTTGCAAGCGAGAAAATAAAACTTTCCGAGAAAAAGAAACTTTTTTTTTCCGAAATATATTTTTTCTTAAGGGGTTTTTCCACAACGGATCAAGTTTTTTACAAGATATCAACGAATAAACAACAAAAGATACTAACCAGAGCATTCAAGAGCATCCTGGGGCTTTGGGATGCTTAATACAATAGGCTGTTTCCCGGCAATATTTACACTCGACCGGTATGGACGTAGGAACCTATTGTTGTTTGCATTTCCATTAATGTGTGTGTTTTTGTTAATCACGGGTTTTGGATTTTTGATTCATGATAATAAAGGGAAGTTGGCAATGGTGTCTATTGGAATTTATTTCTTCACAATTGTGTATTCCACATCTGAAGGACCAGTTCCATTCGTTTACGCATCTGAAGCGTTTCCTTTGTACATTAGGGATATCGGAGCGAGCTTCGCTGTAGCAACCTGTTGGTTTTTTAACTTCATCCTAGCATTCACGTATGTATATAACACATGCCTATTTGACAATCAGAGCCTTTACTAACAAATTTTTTTGCTTTCCGCGATTACTTCGAGCATTCACTGCCTGTGGAGCCTTTGGCTTCTACGCAGCATGGAATTTGGTAGGCTTCTTTATGGTATTATGGTTCTTACCTGAAACTAAACAATTAACTTTAGAAGAGTTAGATGATGTCTTTGCTGTTCCTATGTATACCCATGCTATATACAGAACTAGAACGTTTTTAAGGGGCTTCCAGGAACATGTTTTAAGACGTAAAAACTTACCGGAAATTCCACCTATTTATACTCATCAAAGAATGGCTGTTACTAATCCAAGTTGGAATGAAAAGACTGAAGTAGATCATATCGAGTAAGTGGTGTCTCAAGTTTATGGCTTATAGTTTACAGTAATATAATGCTTAATTCTTATCGTGTGATTAATTTTAATTCGATAGTTTTTCCTTCTATTATGGGTTATGTCATTTATAAATCCATCTATACTTCTTGTATAAGTTATTCCGTAATTAATTGCCAAATATGACACAAGATTCAAAAGTATAGCACAAAACCAATTACGTTAAGATCTCGTAAAATAAGCGTAAAATACGTCATCCACATCAAATTCTTCTTTTGTTCATTTCAAGATCCATTTATACTTACCAAATTCGTAGTCTAGCTAGCCGAATTAAAAATACAGACTATTCATAAAGTGAAATGGAACTATATATATTACCGAGGATTTAACATTTTTTCTTCAAATGACATAACCTAAACATAAGAAAAAAGGTATCTTGAATGGTAAATGCTAGAAAAATGAGAAGAAGTAAGAGAAGAAGCTCATTCCCCTTTAGTTTAAGTTTGTTCTCTTACTGTTTAGCAAGCTAGACTACATTGTTTATGTTTTGAAAAAAAAAAAGAAAAAAAAAATTAAATTCAGGTATACATCACATGAACGGGGTGAGAGTCTCAGAGATAGGTCGATAATTGACCCAACGACGTCTTAAGCTAATTTTAATAAATTATCACACTCGTCAATTATGCATAAATTTTTGAACACGAAAAATATTATTTTTTGTATTTGAAAAAAAAAAATAAGAAAATATCTATTGATCGTCAAAAAGCTTAAAAATTCAAAGTCCAAAGTTTATACGAGTACTTTACTTTTAGGCTAAGTTTTAAGTTGGAGATAATCAAAATACATTTATAGACATTTTAAAATGGAAACTAATAACTTTAAAGCGTTTAAGAAACACTTTGTTTTAAGGCTGGTGATAACATTCACTATCATAAATTTTATAAACTATTCATTTACTAGTTTATCTAAAACATTATTTTGATATATCTTTTTCATGCAAGGGTCCTTAAATCTGCCAGATGTTAATATGTTTCACTAAATCTAAATCAAGAATTTAATACACTATTTCTCTCTTAGACATAAATTGTACAATCATATTTTATTCTTACATTTATCATTAGCCTAAAGTGTTGTTAAATAAGAATTTTTGTACATAGTTTAAAGTTAAACAGTAATGGTGATAGTATTGAAAGTGGTAATGGATTTGATATCATGATATTCAACGCCACCGAATTAAAAAAATATTATAAATTGAATGTAAAAGCTTAAAAGTTGTAAACGTTTAATTTCATAATATTATATATTCAATTTCTTTAATAGTTAAGGTTGTAAAGTAATGTAAAAACATTTTACGTAAATTGAAATTTTTTCTTATAAAGTTAAGAGATTTTGTGTAATACTATGCAAATTAAAATAAGAATATATATAAACCTGTTTCTTTATCTAATTCAACAGATGTCTTCAGTAATTTTTGAATTTGTTGAAAAGTTCAAGTCATTGACTTAAAGTAGAATTTTAGATATCATAAAAAGTAAAAGGTGAAGAGAAATTGATCTTGTACTCAAATTAAACATTACATAATAAACATTATTATAGCCAAGAAAAAAAAAATCAAAACAAAGCTACCAAAATGTGTTTCATATTTAAAATAATATTATTTATACATCACATCACAACATCAAATGATCATCTATCATCATCTAAATGGGAAAAAAATAATGCTGGTACAATTAACGTGTTTTATAAATCAACTGAAGTGACAAATACTCTTACTTGTAAGAGTTCTAATGTAAAATTAAAAAAAAATCTACATTTTATTGAATAGTACTTTCTTAAACTACTTGAAAAGACTTTAAGTAAGAAGCAATTTCTCTTTAAAAGATTACTCTTTATTAGATCTCTAAGCTCAAAACAAATAATAACGTAAATAGTATATTTTATAAGCTTAAATTTATTTTATTAACTCATGCATTCATACATACAATTATTCTGCAACCCTCTTTATACTTTATAAAAATTAAATAGATAAATATTTTTTAAAATTAGATTGTGAATAATTTAGATATACATAATATAATTTTTCTCACAACGAATTTTTAGTTTAATCAAATAATCAATTTTATCTAAAACAAATTTATTTTTAGTTTAATCAAATAATCAATTTAATCTATAACAAATTTATCAACATTTCCAAATTTTATCATTACTTATTTCAATCTCATAAAGCATTAATCATATTATCTGTTCTAAAATGGAAAATAATTTTCCCAAAAGTGATCCAAAGGAGTGGACTATAGTCACTCACGGAAGAAGTTCAAATCCAAAATCAACAAAACCTGAAGATAATACTTCAATTCAACAAAACATGGAAGGTTCTAATTCCAATCCATATATTTTATTAAGTGTTAAAGAAGATGAAGAGGATAAAGAAGATGAAGAAGATGACAAGTCTTCTTCAAATGAAAAAGTTATTCCTGATGTTACAACAAATTCAAATACAGCTACAAATTTTGCAAACATAACCAGTAATTCTATGATTTCCTTTGGAATTCAGAAAAAGAAAAAAACGGTTTCACCAACTCAAGTTTTAGCTTCAAATAATGGTTCTAATGGTCCTTTAAAATTAAATAAGAAAGACAAGAAAAAAATCATCGAATCAATCGATGGAGATGTTTTATTAAATACAACTCAATCATCAGCAACAGATTCTACTTTACCTGAAATTTCAACTTTTATTGGCTCATCAAAATCAACAACATCATCAAATGATACAAATAATAATAACGAATCTATTGAAATTAATGAATCAAAAAGAAAATTTAAGGAAGAAACTACTACTGAAAATATCAACAAAAAACAAAAAACTCAACACGTTGAAGCAAATTCATTGAAAGATTCAGATGTTACACCACCTCATGCTCCACAAAAACAACCAATACAACAGACGCCAACAAATCTAATGGGGTTTCTTAATGGAAATCAAAAAACTGGAATAGTTAAAAGAAAAACAAAAACTAAATCAACACCAATTCATGATGTTAAACAAAGACAAATTGGATCTTTTTTTGAAATTAAGACTAGACTGACAATTGGATCATCAACTTCTATATTAACGTCAATTGGATCAAAAACTTCTGCATTAACAACTCCTGGATTAACAACTTCTGCAATGAGAACTTCTGCATTAACAACTTCTGGATCATCAGCTTCTGCAATGAAAACAACTAAATCAACAACAACTATATCAAATAGTCCAGCAACTGATGCTTTTAATGAATCAACATCAGACCTGCAATTGAAAAATGAAGCCAAATCAATTCGAAATTCTTTTCGAAACCATCAAATTTTTCTTAAATCAACTGACTATAATCATAAAGACGACATTAATTTTGCTTGTAAGAACCTAGTGAGAATTTCAAATGTACGCACTTTAAGTGCTATGATTAATTCATATGATTATGTTATGGTGCAAGAATTAACACCTAAATCAAATTTATGTTTATCGAATTTTTCAAATTATGAAACTATAACGTCTTCTCCTAATTCAAAAGCCGGTATAATAATCAAAGTTAAATCCAATAAATTCACAATCATTAATAAACTTCAAATAAACTCAAAATTAAAACAACTGAATCACAAATTAAGGATGGCTGATTGCATGATCGATGTCAGTGGAAAAAAAATTGTGCTCATCAGCATATATGGTGATGCTTATTCTGAAGCTAACACATCGAAGCTTATTCTTGATATTGACGATGCAATTAAAGAAGTTTATGGTAAAGAAAAAGATGTTTTTCTTCATTTTGGTGGTGACTTTAACTATTCATCAGATGAAAGTCACGTGGTCTTTCCACGAGAACATGAAAGAGTATGTAGGAATTCATTCGATCCACTTCAAAAAAGATTAAATTTAATTGATACATTAGCAGAGTCATATAAAAAATTTTATGGTACATTTTGGTCTTTGTTCAATATTAAAGATCTCGATCGAGATTACTGTTCCAAAGAATTATATGCAAGTTTTACCTCATCAAGAATTTTCAGTGATTCATATAGTGATCATTTGGTTAAAGTTGGCAGTTACAATGCCAATTTAAAAACCGTATCCAAATTGGAAATAAAAATTGAATCTGATTTTGATCAATACAAACAAAAATTATTAATTTTAAAATCAAAACAAAATGAAGTTGCAGAAGATAATTTGATTCAAAGTTTTATAGAGAACTACAAAGTAGCTCAAGTTGTTTCTTCACCAGACGATGATGATGAATTAGAAGATCAGAATGAGCTTCAAAAATTAGAGAATATGAGATCCAAATATAATTTAAAAAAATTTTCAACTGATGAAGTTTTACACGTTAAACAAGAATTTGGTCCATGGTCAAATGAAGAAAAAGTAAGATTAAATGAATTATATAATATTTTTCAAAACAATTGTCAGCTTATAAGTATGTTCTTGCTTACTAGATCTAGACGCCAAATTAGACGCCATTTAAGATCAAGCAGCCCAAATTTAGTGAAAGGTTCTTTATCAGATGATGAAAAAAAGAGAATAGATGAAATGGTTAGTGATGGTTTGACGACTATTGATATAGCTGATGAATTGAATAGAAGTCCAGGAGTAATAAAAGGTTTCATATGTAAACAAAATGATTTAGCTAAAGGATTCAAAGTTGGAGAATACAGTGATGAAGAGTCTGAAGAAATTAAAAATTTGGTTATCAGTGGAAACTCATTGGATTATATTTCTGAACATATGAACAGATCTCATAGATCAATTTATCACAAAGTAAGAAAACTTCAACAAGCAATGGACCTCACACAAGATGAAAAATTAAAAGTTTATGATTTATTTCTGAATGATAAATCAATCAAATTTATTGCTGCATACTTAAATAAGTATGCGTCAGTTATTGATAATTTTATTAATTCTGATGAATTTTTGGTAATGAATTATGATATGGATGTTAATAATGATCCAACTGTAGATGATGATGATTTTACTACTGGTGCTGTTGATAGATATACTGAAATGCAAAAGGATGATGCTTCTTATAGAACTTGGAACCAAGAAGAATTAGATATTTTAAAAACCAGAGTAAAGGGAAGATCTTATAAGGCAATTCAACAGGACCTTTTATCTAGTGGCTTCGCTAGAAAAATAGAAGGCATAAAAGCCAAATATTATTATTTAAAAAATTCAGTTAGTGATAATGAAGTTGATGAAGTCTTTAAAGAAACTAGTGTAAAACCATGGACGAAGAGAGAAGAGGATAAATTGATCAAGCTTTATAAAGATTTTGGCATAAATTGGACTTTTTTCACCAGATTTTTTGATGGACGGACCCCAAAATCTATCAAGCATCACTTCCATATCTTAAATCATGATTTATTTTTAGTTGAAGCTGAAGAAGAATTTAAATTAGTTAATACCACTGAATTAGAAAGAATGGAACAAGATTTAGGGGAAGTCAAATTTAAAATTCAGTTAAATGTCAAAGACGTCGATGTAAACAATGAACAAAATGAAGAGAATATTGAAGACGACATTTTTTTCGATGTTGGTGATGAATATAATGAAGATGAAGATGAAGATTATGAATATGAAGAAGATGAAACTGGTGCTACTGAAAATTTGAAAAATATCAAATCATATAATCGATCATGGCTGGGACTTGATAACAAAAGATTATTATCACTTGGAAAAGTTTTTAGAAATTGGTCAAGAGTAGTTGGATGGGAATTATTTGGCGATAGAAATGCTATACAAATTGGTACCCAATATTGGAGATTAAAGTCCAAGAATGAAACTGAATTAAAGAAATTTCTTAATCCTTCTTTGGAAGAAAAAATTACAAAATTGTATGATTGGAATGATCACTTGGATGAGCTTATAATCCGAAAACACGAAATGGGTCAGTCATATCCTCAAATTGTTGCAAGCGAAGAATTTGAAAATATAGTTTGGAATGCTATTAGTTTCCGCTATCTCAATACTTTGACAAAAAATAAAAATTTTTATTTGGTTGAATTTCTTGATGGTGATTTTAGAAAAATTTCTGAACCTCATTTGGACTACTTACATTCAGATGGCATTAATCTTCAACAAATAGAATTGTTTAGTGAATCATCTGAATCATTTAATGTTCCTAACCATAATGCTATACCAGGATTTTCATCAGAAATGGCTAAAAGGTTGAATAAGATTGCCAAAATAACAACTAATTGGATTTTAATTTCAAAATTTTTCAACTCCAATTATACACCTGTGCAATTAAAAAGTCAATGGTGTAGGCAACAAGAAGAACCAATTTATTTGGT
Source organism: Lodderomyces pseudojiufengensis (assembly GCF_024610245.1). NCBI lineage: Eukaryota > Fungi > Ascomycota > Pichiomycetes > Serinales > Debaryomycetaceae > Lodderomyces > Lodderomyces pseudojiufengensis. The sequence goes on from NW_026261546.1 coordinate 111,357, forward strand.
AGAAATAAATTATGAATTTTCTTTAAAAACTGAATCAGAAGTGAAAGATTTAGAGTTAGATGGAAAAACATTTGTGTCTTATAATACTACCGATAGATCAACATCACCACTTGAATCATTAACTGATAATTCATGGTCAAATGTGGACAATGCCAGGTTGCGTAGTTTACAAAAGGTTTACCCACAATGGAAGTGGGTTTCAGGGAAAAACATATTTCCTGGAAGAAGTAAAGCTTCACTTAGCAACCAAAGTACAAAGATTACCATGGGACGTATTTAATGAAAAAAAAAGGTTTTTAATCATTTAATTTGGTGTATAAAGATAATATATAAATGATATTTTCCTCTATCAATAAATTTTCTCTATCAACTCTTGACCCGAATAACTTCGGATCAGCATCATCAAAACACAAATTTATTCATCTCATTTTTTATAAATAAGTATCCTTCCAATGAATTCATGTTAAAGTTTTGCATTTTTTAGCGATACATAAAAGCTTTGACCTTTGGAATGAAGGAAATTTTGTTGTGATGTTATGTTATCAGAATTGGTTTATAAAAATAAGTAGCTTTGCGAAATACATCATTTTCCCTTTGAAGTAATCAAAGCAATCTCCTTTCGTAGATATAACAAGTACAATCTATTTTTTGAGTAAGTTATTAACTGAAATATGGCTAAAAGCATTATCATTTAAGCAAAGATCATGATCTAGTTCATATCGATTACATATTGGTTGTGCTCTTAATGTTAAGAATGCAAATATTCTGTATTGATTTTGATTCCAAAATTCATTGTGTGCACGCTGACTTGAGGTCTTTTAATCACTTGTAACAACAACTTGTAGTCCTTTGTTTGCTTGATTTTGAATTATTGCCCAACTAGTTGAAAATTGATCGGCTATGACATTCTTACAGCCGAACTTGAGATCTAAATCTAGTTTGATTGAAGAATTAATACTCAAGTAGTCGGACTGTTTGTGATTTTGAAAGCCAGATGATATGTTGAGCTAAATGCATATTCATAGGTATTGGTGTTTGAGCAGGCTTATTTGAACATCCAATTTTTGATACAAAAACAGTTATCACCAATCTTTTCACACTCTGACGAATTCTCAAAGTCATTCATTGTTTTTAAGAAACATAGTCTTTATTTGACCGAGTTTGGCTTGCTTCAAAAGTAAATATGAGATACCGCTGAAGTTTTGAACCTTCACTAGATACTGGATTTGCCTTGTGCGTGAATCATGAATTTGTATTGCTTCGTATCGAGGAAAATCAATAATTCCTTATTAGCAATCCTGGAGTGATGGTATATTTATTAACTTGATCTCCAGTTGTCCTTGTTTATTAATCCAAATTTTTATCCATTAAATCAAAACTGAGTGTCACTTCAGACCTATAATTAGTTATTGTGGATGACAAGTTCAAATTAGGACGTAAAATAGCATTTTGAAGGTGAAATGACTTCACTTGAGATTAAGTAATTGTCTGAGTTTATAATGTCAATTTGTGCCCGTATGATCATGCACAATTTCCGATTGAGTTTTGTTGACGTATATTAAGTCCAAAAAAGCACTGGAAGATTGTCGATTGTTAATTATGGTAGGCTATTAATTCATTGCTAGATTCTAACTTTAGTTGCATGTGAAAAATGAGGTCGAAACATCTTGTATACTCAAAATGCGTTAATATCTTGTTTGTAGATTGCTCTTATTTAGATAATAGTCTTGGTTCATTAAAATTCATAACGGTTGACATAATATAAAGTAAATGCTAACTTTTAAAAACGAAATTTGAAAGATTCTAATCATCAAAATTATTTTTGAAAATTGCGCGTCAAAAATCCAAATTTGCGCTTGTTTGCAAACGACGTTTCAAAAGTTAAGAAGTTGCAAAATTTTGGGACAACAATTGAGCCTACATATTTAATAATAGTTTTATAAAAGTGCTGGTTTTTCAAACTCAAATATAACGGTTGAACTGGGTAAGAGTCTTCATAACAAGAGAAGAATTAACTAAAGGATTTAAAGTTGGAAAATTCAGTGGTCACGAACCAGAAGAAATAAAAAATTAGGTTATCAGTGGAAAACCTATAAACTAAATTCTGGAAACTATGAAAATTCTCAGTATTCAATTTTCTGCAAGATTATAAAACTTCATCAAACCATGGACCCAAGTCAGAAGAAAAACTCCAAGCTTATGAATTATTCCTGAAAAAAAAGTCAATTAAATTTGTTGCTGTATATCTCAATAAGTTTGTATCAGTAATAACTATGATGTTTTTTAACTTGAATCATGAGATAAATGTTGACAATGATTCTACTGAAAATAATACTTTAACCAAATATTCTGAGATGAAACTAGATGTTGCATTTTTTAGAACTCGAAGCCAAAAATTTTTAAAATATTAAAAATAAAACATCCTTCAAATACGAGTCTTTGGAACCAGGGAATTGAAAATGGCATTGATAAAATCAAACAACTAAAAATCTATTGCTCAGTACAAAGTTTTTCACCGTAGTGTGTACTTTTAAAACTAATTGGGTAGGGTCAAAATATCAAGATTTGAATAACTGACAAATAAACATCTTTGATTGACCCAAATTTGTAAGCGATAAATTTGATTTGCCTCAATTTATAGATAGACAGAGTTTAGTTGTTCCTAGTTTTCCAAGAAAGCTTTAAATTGAGAAATTGAGCCTTCATATGTGAAGATTCGAACAAAAGATTAAGTAAAACTTTTAACCCTCGCTACCAATTAAAAACAAGTACGCCACGCCAGATCTGAGTTTTTGACGTGGCGTAGTGGTCATTTCGGACCCAGATTTTGCAAAAAGAATAAATCTCAAGTTCAAATCGTTTAGTGAGTAAAACTTTAAATGCTAAAATAAGGCTTCTTGAGTCAAATCAAAGGTCGTTAATGCATTGTGTAACAAATGTTAAATCGCTACGTCATTGAAATTTGCAAAATTGGTGGCATAGTGGTCTTGACGATGAGTTTAGGAAAATATCTGAACTTTATTAGGCCAATGGTAGACAAACAAAATTGTTTAGTGAATCATTTGAATCATCCGATGTCTGACCATCATATACCTGACTTTTCATCACAAATGACTAAGAGATTGAACAAGACTCCTTTTGCAGTAACAGTATAATGTAATGTTTATTTTTTATCTTCCATTTGATCTTTGCGAGCAAGGAGAAAAAAATCTATATCCAGAGAACCACTCATAGATATATTTAACATGGTATTTACATTGCAAATGGCCCGATGTTTTAATTCCGTTCCCAACGCTCTTGACCAAAGGTTGCAAAATTTTGAAACTTTAAACGCGCTCATTTTCGTTTTCAGTTACTTAATATGTATTATTTCTTATTTCTGAATCATCGGTGATTCCCGATATTTGGTGAATAAATTTATAAAATCAATAAAGTTGGGCCGATTTATATCTTCAAGTCAATATAAACTCAGTGTTACAATAATTCAATAATCTCGTTACATCTAGAATCTGGGGTTTAGATCGTTTTTTGGGAAGTTATCAATTTCTACATTCAATTTTTTTCCTTTTTCAATTTTCTTATCTCAAAAGATAAGAAATCACCATGTCTAGAGCAATATCTTCAACAAGAGTTTTAATAGATGATCAAATAACACCAGGAACTATCATATATTCAATTGAAACAGGTAAAATACTAGATATATATAAAGAAATTCTACAACCGGGAGATCCTATATTAAAAAGATATGATGTTTTATCAATAGATTATAGAAATGTTTCACCAGCAGTTGTTATGCCTGGATTAGTTGATGCTCATGTACATTTAAATGAACCAGGAAGAACAGAATGGGAAGGATTTGAAACTGGAACAAAAGCAGCAGCTTCAGGAGGAGTAACAACAGTAATTGATATGCCATTAAATGCAATACCACCAACAACCACTGTACAAAATTTTAATATTAAAATAAATGCTGCTAAAAATCAATGTTGGGTAGATGTTGGATTTTGGGGTGGATTAATACCAACAAATTTATTAGATTTAAAACCATTAATTAAAATGGGAGTTAGAGGGTTTAAAGCATTTATGATTGAAAGTGGTGTTGAAGAATTTCCTGCAATAACTCCAAAGATAATACTTGATGCTATGAAGATTGTTAAAAATGAAAAGACATTGTTGATGTTTCATGCTGAAATGCAACCTAAAGAACATAGAGTAGAGTTTGAACTCTCCGGTGATGAAGAAGAGGAACAAAATTTAGTAGTTACAGTTGAAGATGCATTAATGAATACGAATTTCGATTTAGGAATGTCAGCATCATTCATAAATAGAGCTCCTAAAAAAGTTGTTAAACTCTTGGAGAATGATCATGGAGATTATAAACATGAACATGAAAATTGTCATTTACCTCATAATCATGCAGGATCAATGGATCAAAAAGTTTTAACTGATGCTCAAGCAAGAGCTTTAGCTCATACTCCTATACTAGCAGGTGCAGAACCAACATATGGTAAAAATGCCATGAAAGTAAATAAACATGAACCATGGGAAGATGATACAAAAGTTAGTACTCCTTTGCTTTTGGCTGCACAAAAGGATGCTACTTTAAAAAATATAGATCCAACATCATATGCTTCTTTTTTAGCATCAAGACCTGATAATTTTGAAACTACAGCAATTGCAGAAATAATAAATTGTTCTACTTTGATACCCAATGTACCATTACATATTGTTCATTTAGCTACTCACGAAGCTATTCCATTACTTAGAGCTGCAAAAGCTAAAAATTTACCAATCACCGCAGAAACATGTTTCCATTACTTAAGTTTATGTGCTGAAAAAATAGAAAATTGTCATACTCATTTTAAATGTTGTCCACCGATAAGAACAGACGACAACCGAAAATTATTATGGAAAGCTTTAAGAAATGATATAATAACAACAGTTGTAAGTGATCATTCTCCATGTACACCTGATTTAAAAGGTTTAGAAAAAGGTGATTTCTTTGAAGCTTGGGGTGGTATATCAAGTGTTGGATTTGGTTTACCTATATTATATACAGAAGGTCTTAAATTAAACCCTCCAATAAGTCTTGAAGAAATTAATAAATGGTGTTCTAAAAATACAGCAAAACAAGTTGGATTAGATCATAGAAAAGGTTCATTTAAAATTGGTTATGATGCGGATATTTGTGTATTTGATACTGATTCCCAATTTAAAATTGAAAATAAACAAGTATATTTTAAAAATAAATTAACAGCTTATGATGGTATGGAATTTAAAGGGAAAGTTTTAGAAACTTTAGTAAGAGGTAAAACTGTATATGCATTAGGTAAAGGTCATTCAAATTTCCCATTAGGAGATTTGATATTGGAACCAAGGAGGTAATTATTTATTTATAGCATTCATTTCTATAGGTTCTTCCAACATTTCATTAAAAAATGTAGTTCTTAACTCTTTCCATCTTGTTGAATAAGTACTTAAAGTCACCAATAAAAAAGCACTTAAGATTTGTAAAAACCACCATAATAAACTTGTTGGAAATTTACCAACATAACACCAAGTTATAATTAAATTTACAATATGAATAGTTAATGCAAAATCCCAAGCTAATTTTGATCTACCAACAATAATAGTTACAAATAATACACAAGTTAATGAATCAAATAACCATAATGCAAATAATGTTAATCCCATTGCATTTTCTAATGATACTAATTGCCATTGGAAAATCCAATCAATTGAAAATTCATAACCATTTAGTAGTGATATGATATAAAATATGATAAGGGCTGATAGATAATAAAACAATTGTAGTATTACTATTTGAATTATTAATTTTTTAGGATTTGTATATTCTTTATCTTGATATAGTTTTATATAGTTGATCATGGTTGATATTGATAACACAAATATATTTTTTTACTAAATAAAACTATATACCCATCATCTCGATAAAGATGAAAAAAGAAGATTTGATACTTACATTAGATAGTGAGGAGGAATATAGTGGATCCGAATCAGAAGTGGAGAATGAAATTAAAGAGATAGATCCTAGTTTTGAATTTTCATTAGGAGATGAAGTAGATGAAATAAAGGATTGGGAGGTTGAGGAACCTGTGAAGAATGTAGATTTAGATGAGATTATTCAGAAGAAAAGGGAAGAAGAAGAAGAAGAAGAAGAAGAAGACGAGGAACAAGAAGCAGAGGTAGAGACAGAAGACATAGAAGCAAACACAAAATATCAATCTGACTCCGAAGATGATCAAGAGGCTATTGATGAATTTTATGAATCCACAACCAAAGAAACCACCTCCAAGACTTTCCAAGATTTACAACTTTCTCGTCCTATACTAAAGAGCCTCCAAAGTTTATCATTCAATACTCCAACACCAATTCAATCTTCCACCATACCTATTGCATTATTAGGTAAAGATATAGTTGCAGGAGCACAAACTGGTAGTGGTAAAACAGCAGCATATTTAATTCCATTAATAGAACGTTTAATTTTTAAAAATTCAACATCCACTAAAGCTATTATATTAACACCTACTAGAGAATTAGCCATTCAAGTTTATGATGTTGGTAGAAAACTAGGTCAATTTGTAAATAATTTAAATTTTGGATTAGCTGTGGGTGGATTAAATTTAAAACAACAAGAACAACAATTAAAAACAAGACCAGATATTGTTATTGCAACACCTGGTAGATTAATTGATCATATACGAAATAGTCCTAGTTTTAGTGTTGAAGATATTCAAGTATTGGTGATTGATGAAGCAGATAGAATGTTGGAAGAAGGATTTCAAGAAGAATTAACTGAAATATTATCACTTATTCCAAAACATAAAAGACAAACTTTATTATTTTCTGCAACAATGAATACAAAAATACAAGATCTTGTACAATTATCATTAAATAAACCAATAAAAGTTATGATTGATCCTCCAAAGACAGTTGCAACAAAATTAGAACAACAATTTGTACGTATAAGGAAAAGAGAAAATTTAAAACCAGCATTATTGTTTGCTTTGTTAAGTAAGTTAGATGGAAGGATTGTTGTGTTTGTGTCGAGGAAAGAAATGGCACATAAGCTTAGAATCATTCTAGGGCTATTAGGATTAAAAGTTGCTGAATTACATGGTGCTTTAACTCAAGATCAAAGATTATCAAATGTTAAATCTTTTAAAGAAGATATAAATGTTTTAATATGTACAGACTTAGCAGCTAGAGGGTTAGATATAAGGATTGAATATGTAATCAATTTTGACATGCCAAAAACTTATGAAATATATTTACATAGAGTTGGTAGAACTGCAAGAGCTGGAAGAAAAGGTACATCAATATCATTTGTTGGTGAAAGTAATCAAGATAGAGCTATAGTGAAAGCAGCAATCACTAATGGTAAAAGTTTAGCTAGAAAAGTTGATTGGAATGAAATTGAAAATATAAATAACAAAATATCCAGTAAAGAAAAATCTATAGAAGAAGTATTAGAAGAAGAAAAACAAGCAAAAGAAATCCTCAGAGCTGAAATGCAATTAAATAAAGCAGAAAATCTTATGAAATATGAAAAAGAAATACATTCAAGACCAAAAAGAACATGGTTTAAAAATGAAGTAATGGAACACTTAACAAAACATGGTAAAAAAGTAAATTCAAAAAAGAGGAAAGCAAATGAAGTTAAAAAGGATTCAGAGAAGAGGTCTTATAAAAAGACAAAAAATGATAGAGCTAAAAAAAGTAAAAGGAAATAGATAAATAAATATTTTTTTTTTGTAACCAAACGCGTTTATCATCAATGACTCTAATTATATGACTGATTGGGGCCCAGGTCAGAATCATATAGTCCTACAAAATGAGAATAAACAATTTTATAGGCCAGAAGTTTTTGGAGAATCTTTAACTTATGATAAGATTGTACCATTATTTATAAATGATATAAAACATTCAGTAAATTTATTTAGAATATATAAACATGTATATTTTCAACTAAGTGATATAATTATGATCAATAATTGGCCAATTAGTAAAGTTGAAATATTTGGAAGAATAGTTGGAGAAATTTATCAACCTGAAAAAGGGTTTGCAAAATTAAATATTGATGATTGTTCAGGTAAAAAACTGATATTTGTTTTAAATATTCCTTATAATTGTATAATTGAAAGCAATATCAAAACATTGCAAGAAAATTATGGTAAATTAGTTATAATCAATGGGTTTTTTCATAATAATAAATTAATAGTGGAGAATCTACGGCTTGAATCTGATGATACTCAATTGGAATTTAAATTATGGAGTGAAAGAGTTGAATTTAGAGAATCAGTTTTGAAAGTACCATGGATTTTCAAACCTGGAGAAAAGATTAATGAACAAAAGGAGATTGTTTATGGATTTAGTCAAAGGGAGTTAGCTCGCAAAGAAGAAAGGAAAAGATTAAGTTTAACACTGGATGATATAACAATGACAAGTGGGATTGAAGATTCTTTGGTGGTGCTTGAAAATAAGATGGTAATAGATTTGACTGACGAACCAGAGGTGATTGAAATTATTGATGAAGATGTTCATCAGAATAAGATCAGATTTGTTAATATGATTAAAGAGTGTTTAATAACAGTGATTGAAAGTTCTTTTGAAGAAATCGCGTTAGCAGATTTAATCAAAAGTGACCCCATCAGTTCCATAATAAACCAATTTGAAGGAGTAGATCTGATAGCTAATAGAATTGGATTATATTTCGAAAAGTCGGATTTATTCACTTTCGAAAATGGAGTAATAGGTAGTTCCAAGTTTGATCAAATGTATCATAATATTTTAAAACATTTGAATGAGAAATCTCTGTTCAATGTTAATAAATATGTCATTCACGTCCAGGAGAAGTTATCAATGCAAAATATAGATCCAAAATTGATAAACTTTATAATCAATTATCTTTTAGTAAATAGGAAAGTACATAAGAAATGGTCTTATCTGAATAATAAATGGATTAGTACATAGTATTACACAAAATAGGAATTCTTTAACCCTAATTTATAAAGTATACACGTGAGTTGCACGCTTACATTACTTACCAATTTTGGTAGCTACTTCCCTAACATTTGAAAAAATGAAATTTTAAATTAATATTACCAGACATAGTCAATCAACTTTATCACCAACCGCATATCCACATAAAATCACAACACAACATGAGTGATTCAGTTACCATTAGAACTAGAAAAGTCATCACCAACCCATTATTATCAAGAAGACAATTTGTCATTGACGTTTTACATCCAGGTAGAGCTAATGTATCAAAAGATGAATTAAGAGAAAAATTATCAGAAATTTATAAAGCTGAAAAAGATGCTGTATCAGTATTTGGATTCAGAACTCAATACGGTGGTGGAAAATCAACTGGATTTGGTTTAATTTATCAATCAGTTGCTGATGCCAAAAGATTTGAACCAACTTATAGATTAATTAGATATGGATTAGCTGAAAAAGTTGAAAAAGCTTCAAGACAACAAAGAAAACAAAAGAAAAATAGAGAAAAGAAAATCTTTGGTACTCAAAGAAAAGCTCAAAAGAAAGCTGCCAAAAGAAATGCCGAATAGATCATTAATTAACTGTATAATACATTTCAAAATCATCTGTAACTTATTTTTTACATCCTTATCATCAATACATAATTAAAAAGGGAATTGCATTGTAGGACAAATAAATCTTTGTCAATTGATTTTTTTTTTTTTGCGTATCTCTTCATCAACTCATGTCTGAAAGAAAAGCTATTAACAAATACTATCCACCAGATTATGATCCATCGAAAGTAGTCAAGCAAAAGAAGAATAAAAATGGGAATCAAACGATAAAGATTCGTATGATGGCTCCATATTCAATGAGATGCTTAAAATGTAATGAATATATCGCGGAGAGAAGATCTTTCAATGCAAGAAAAGAAACAACTGATGAGAAATATTTAAATATAAAAATTATACGGTTTTATATAACATGTCCTGGATGTAATAATACAATCACTTTTAAAACAAATCCGGCTGAAGCTGGTTATACACCAGAAAATGGAGCTGTACGAAATTTTGAACCATCAAAGAAAAAAAGAAAACAAGAAACAAATGATGAACTACTCAAGAGATTAGAAGAAGAAGAAAAAGAAGATCAAAAATATCAATTACTTCAAAAAAAGAGGAAAAATAATCCATTTTGGAAAGAACAAGATGATTCAAATGGTGATGTAATTGAAAAATTTGAAAAGAGATTAATTGAACAACAAAAACAACAACAAGTGAATGAGGAATTGGAAGCTATTCAAAGGCAAATTGATTCAGGAAAGAAAAATCAAATATTGGAGCTTCCGAAAGAAATTGAGAAAACAAAACAATCTATACCAATACCATCCAAAATTACATTAAAAAAGAAAAATTTCATTTCAAATTTAAACTACTCATCAGATAGTGATTAAACTGTATATTTATTTCAAAATTATCAATGTTAAAAACAACAACAAGTGAATGAAGAGGAGGCTGTTCAACGGCATATTGATTCAGAAAGACTAATAAAATATTGAAGCTTCCAAAAGAATCTACGAAACAACAATCCATACCAATACCTTCAAAAATCACATTAAAAAAGAAAAATTTTATATCAAATCTAAATTATTCATCAGATAGTGATTAAAAGGAGCCTATATATTACAAGTAAATGAAGAGTTGGAGGCTAAAATTGATTTAGAAAGACTAATACAATATTTGGGCTTCCGGTAGAAACTACAAAGTCAAAACAATTCCAATACCATTTAAAATCACGTTAAAAAAGAAAATTTCATTTAAACTACTCATCAGCTTATATATTTATTTCAAAATTATCTAGCGTAAGTACAGCAAAATTAGGTGATTCAACTTCAGAATGATATTGTTTTTTCAATTCAATTAATTTTGGTTCTAATTCTTTCCATTGAGATTTTTCCATATCTTTTCTACAATAAACAATTGCTTTTATATAATCAATTGAACAATCATAGAAAACAGGTAAAATATCAGAAGACCATATTGCAGGAATATTATGCATTGGATCAGGACAAGTTGATAAATCTCCAATTTTTTCAATAGCAGATAATGAAGTAAATAAATATTTTAAATCTTTTTTTGTAAATAAATCTTGTAATCCTTCAAAAATTAATTCTGCATCTAATCTTATTCTTGATGCAAATGATTTATATCCTGTTGTTTCTGGATTTATTTTTTTACCATCTCCATATAAAATATTTTCAAATCCAATTTTTAAATAAGAACAAACAAAATTATCTAATAATAGTTGAAATAATTCTTTATAAATTGTATAAACTGAATATGATCTTACTTCTCTCATATATTCAGCAATAGTTTCAGAAATTAATGAAGCCATCATAATTTCTCCTGTTTGTTTTTGACCATCTTCTAACCATTTTTTACTAAATAATTTACCCAACTCTGGATATAAATCATTTATAATAATTTTACAAATTGAATTTGAAATTTTTATAGATAATTCAATTGATGTTTCGGTGGTGTTTTCAAAAGCTGTGGAAATTCTTTGATGATAATTTGAATGAACTTTTTCAAGATAATTTGATTTAAATTTGTCATTGACTATTTCGTTGCTAATTTCGAGAGAATTTGCTAATGCAACAAGGTACTCAATCAATCCTTCTCTTGAAATGTTTCTTTGTTCTTCTGGTGTTAATTCATCAACATTAACAACTGTTGGTTTCTTAGTAAATAATCTCTTTGCTTTACTTTGATTGATCAAAAATTTTTCATTATTAAAAATTGTAAAATATCTATCATTTTCTTCATCAATTATAATTTTAAAATTTTCCATTCTTATATTTGTACATTGACACCAACTTTCAATAACTTCAACCAAGATTTTTGAATATTGTGATTCTGCTGCAACATCTGCTTGTTGTTTTAACATATTTAAAGGAGTTTTAAAATCAGGTAAAACAAATGCAGGAATTTGAATATCAATTTCAGTAATATTATTAAAATTATCTTCTTCTTCAATAGTTTGTTCAAATGGATAAACATCCGGAGCTTTATTTCTTTCAGTAAAAAATTTAGTTTCTTGCTTAATAAGACTTTCATTCCATTCTTTCATTTTAGTGGTTATTGATTTTAAATAATCTTCTAGAACTGAATTTTTTAAATCCTCACCTATTATAGAAGTTGTTTTACCATCACATTGTTTTATGAAAGTTTCAAATTTCTTATCATACAGTAATATTCTCAAAATATCTTCAGCTGGAGGTTCTAAATTTATCATTTCCATTGTAAAATTATGTAACTTATCATAATAAACTTTTTGAACAAATTCATCAATTTTCCAATTTTTGGGAAACAATGGATCTAATATTTGATGAATGAATATAATTTCTTCTTCTAACCATTGTAAATTATCATATAATGCAATTTTATCATTAGAATAAAAATTAATACATTCATTAAATTGAGATTCTAATGATATTTTAAATTTTTCAAAAAAAAATCTCTTGTAGTTTCTTTTCTTACTTCTAAAATTTTTATAATCTTGATTAATATCACTTTTAGCTAAGCTTAAATCATTCATGAGGTCTAATTTTATATCTTGTTGATCTTCCCAAATTATAATTCCAATAACATTATATAAACATGAGTAATTATTATCTCTTGCAGTCTCAGTAATTGACATTATACATTCATTAAGTAGTTCATCAAATAATTTAATTGTGTCCTTCACATTTGATATAATATTTAAAACAATTGATCTTAAATCATCTGATAATGATTTTGTATAAAATTCAAGATAATCTTGAAAATTTCGTATTTGAGTATATCTATAATGAATGAGTAGGAGGTTTGGCAATGGATAAAGTAAATCATTGTTAATTGATTCATATTCTTTTGTTATATCAGTGTTTAATTCTTTTAATAATGGTTTGAGATTTTTAATGTCATTGTATAAACTTGAAATTTGATTAAGTGATTGATTTATTGTTGTCATCTTCCGAATTATTTCATAATCTTTAACAGATGTTATTGATTCATTATGAATTTGTTTTATTTTAGAAACACTTCCTTTTATATCAATCATTTTTTTCATTGTATTATCTAATTGAGCTACATTATCTCTTATTGAATCAATTTGTAATTGAGTTGAAGTTGATAATTTTACATCAATTGCTGATTTTTCTTTAGCAAATTGCTGTCGTATTAATTCTATTTTAGATAAATCATCTTCAGTTTTGATTAGACCACCGATCTTTGATAACGCTATATCACTCATTGGTTATAACTAAAGAAGTTGGTTAAAGAAATCAATCTACAAATATTTTTTCGCTACCAATACATTTTTACTATTTACTGATATCTCCTCTGTTGATTATTTTGATAAGGATTTTGCATCATATTAAAACTTTGAGGAGGAGGCATAAACCACATTGGTTGAGGAAATTGAGGTTGTGGAGCCATTTGAAAATTATATGGTAATGGTGCAGCACCAGTAGGTATTATTGGATTTGGTATAAATGTAGGGGATTTATAAATGGGTGGTCTTGGAAACATTGATTGATAAGGTTCTTCAATTGTTGAATCCCATGTAGGAGGAGTTTGATAAGATTTTTCATATATCACTATTGCACCGTCTGGTGATTTTTTCTTGATTGTGGTGAATAAATTAAATTCAGTTCTGAAAATTTTAATTTTTTCATCTTGTTTTTCTTTTGTTGGTACATTTTGCAAACCACCAAAAAACATTTGTGGAGTAATTTGATGATGTCTTTTATTTGAATTTTGGGATGATATACTTCCATTTGAAGAATATGGTCGACTATTTCCAGGTCTTGGTGATTGGAAAGGTATATTATTTCTTGGTGGTGATGTTAAATTAGCAGGTTTAATAGATGGTGTAAAAGCAGCTGCATTTGGATTTAATTTGAATTTGGATGGTTTTTTTGTTGGGGATGCAGGAGTACTCTTTTTCTCTTCTTCCTTTTTAGTTTCCTGTTTCATTAAAATTTCATCTTGTTTTAATTTATCTTTCGATAATATTGGTAATAAATCTTTTGGCATTTTATGAGGAATTTTAAAATTTGCACTAAATTCTCTTAATGAGTTAATTTCACTTTGAGCATTTAATCTAAATGATTCATTTGGTATAATTGGTTTTGCTGGAATGGAATCAGGTTTCTTTTTTGTTGTTGCAGAACTTGATATAATTGCAGGATCATTATGATATTGAGCAGCTCTTTGACGAGGAGTTGTATATTTTGTTGAATCTGTTGGGAGTGGTTGAGTTGATTGTTGTTTATTATTTAATTTTAAAGCAGCCATTAATTCATCACCTCTTCTATCAACTCCTGAATATTTATCTTCTTCATCCATACCACTATCATCAACTTGTATACCTCTTTCTTCTAAAATATGACGATCATTAGTAAATTGTTTTTCAATTTCATCAGCAATTTTATTTGCTTTTGCAACTCTTTCATGATAATCAGGTGCAGATTTATCAATTCTTGTTGTATATATATGTTCATCAAAAGTACTTTCAACACCAAATTTTTCTTGATTAACTTTAAATTGATCCCATGGTCCCAGTGTATCTTCTAATGATAATTTTTCTAATTCTTCACCTTCTTCAGGTTCCCACTTGACTAAATCTCTTTCTTCATATGATTTTTTAGAAATATCAGAATCAGTTTTAAATTCCTTTTGGTGTTGTTTAATTGGATCATTTATGCTAACAGTAATTTCAAAATCAATTAAATCTTTTGATTGAATAATTAAATTTTCAGGTAATTTATCAAGATTATTTTTTTCATTAATTTTACTTACTAAAGTAGGCTTTTTCAAAACAACTGATAAAGCAGATGATTCAGATAAATCAGTAGCAACTAAAAGTCCTTGATATCTTGATCCATCAGTAGTTGTAACTATAATTGTTTTACCAATTGATTTAGCCATTAAGAAAATTAATCTATCATCACCTAACTCCCCGAGATCTGTTTGTGGTGAAGTTGAAGCTATGGTTGTACCTACATTAGTACTACTATTATGACGTGAACTAGAACGACGATGACCATTCTTACTATTTGTTCGATTAGCTTGTTGTTGACTTTTCATGACTTTACCGAATAATTAAAAAAAAAAAATTGAAAAAAAAAAAAATCACAAAAGAATTACAACCTAGTATTGATTAATGGTAATGGCAATGCTGATAATAGGTAAAGAACGTGATGGGGGATTAGTTACTCTTGATTGAGTAAATTTTGGTTAGTTGTCTATTTGATTTAGACTTTGGTTAAGGCTTGTAAAATAAGTTTTATTTATTTTTATTTTTTTTTTGACTCCAAGTGTATACGAGAGATAAAGAGAACATTTTAGAATTAACTATGGCTGTTTGCAAATAAAATATAGATTAATTTCCATGATATTCATTAATATCATCAACTAAACTATTAGTACAAGGTTCCATTTTTATAGATTCAAAAGTAACTGTTGTAACTTCATCATTTTTAAGGTTTGGTTCTTCTAAATCATCTTTTTTTGTATCATCATTACTACTTGATTTTTCTTCCTCTTCTTCATCTTCTTCTGTTGAATCATAATATAAATTCCCTGCAGTTTCATCATCTTCAGAATTATCATAAAATTGAATTTGATTAGTATCTCCATTAGCCTTAAAATTCAGATTTTTTAATATTGATTTTTTTTTATTATTTTTTGATTCTATATTTTCTAATTTTGTTATAAGATCTTGTTGATCATAATTATTATTTAATCTATTTAATCCAATATATGAATTTTTTAGAGATCTTGATCTTGAAGAAGGTAAATTAGCTTTATCATTTTTAGAAATTGATTTTGATGAATTTGTATTTGAATTTGAAGTTTCTGATGATCCTATTATTAAATCTTTATTATTTTTGTTGTGACCACCACCAAGATTATTTTCAAAATTCCCTGAACTTCTTGTTTTTCTAATCTTTTGTCTACTTCCCTTTTCGTCTACATAAAAATTATTCATTTGTGCTAATGCAGTTGATGAAATTCCTTTTGGAATGTTACCCTTTTTTGGAGTTGTTGCACCACTTAAATGATTTTTCAAATCTACAGATACACTTTCTGATTCAGTTGCACTCATTGAATTTCTTTTTGATCTAATACTATTACTTCCACGTTTATGTGATGAAGTTGTATTTGAAGTAGTATTATGACGTTGTACACCTTGAGGTCTTTTTTGATATGTCTTTATAGGAGTATTTGGAGCAGTATTATGAGAATTTTCAATTTGTGGTGGTGAATTAACAGTTACATTATTAGTTGTGTTTAAAGTATTTAAAAATTGTTTTGGTCTATAATACAGTTGACTTCTCTTGATGCTACTATCTTCTCCAGATTGAGTAATTCTATTATTTGAAGAAGTTATAATTCTACCTCTTAAAATAGTTATAGCTTTATCTAATGCAAATTCAACACTACAATGATTATGTATTATTGAGATTTTTGGCCATGAAGCTTTTGCACCACGACATATGAAATCTAATAAAAAATCAGGATTTGGATTTTCAAATAATTTTGTAAAATCTGTTACTTTATATTCAGGTAAAATAGTTATATCTCCAGAATAATTTTGTGATAAAATTGAAATAATTTTATTTGATAAGTTTTTCGAAATATCTAATTCACTCATTAATTGTAAATAATGTATTGCTTCACTTGATACAAAATCATAAACATTATTAAGTAGGTGTTTTAATTTATAACTTAATTCATTTTCAACTTCACCTCCAATATTACTTACTGATATTTTTAAAACTGGTACAACATGAGGATTTACTTGAACAGCAATTATATGATCAACATTAAACATTTCAGATAATCTTGTTATTGGTAAATCATTATCTACTGAACCATCAACAAATTTCATTGATTCATCATTATTCCATTCATGAATTTCATTAGTTTTTGTATTTTTTTCATATACTGAACTTGATGGAAAAACTCCTGGTAATGAACTACTTGCACAAACAGCTGACCAAATTAAACAATTTGGTGCAGTTATATAATTTAATAATCTTGTTTGTTCATGTAATGATGCTGGTGATACTGTAATATTTAAAATTTTACCAGTTCTATTATAAGCTTCTCTAAAAGTTAAATCACCTAAAAATCCAATCATTGTTTCTTGTAAACCTTCAATATCAAATATAGTTCCATATTTAATTAAATGACCTAAATACATCAAAATACTTTTAAAACCAGTTTTTGAACCATTTTCATTAGAATCTCTTTCAGTTATATCAAAAATATTAAAATTTCTTTGAGCTATAGTTTTTAATAATTCTATAGTTTCTTCATTTGTATGACAACATAATATACTTGCAACAATAGAACCAGCTGATGATCCACTTATAATTCTTGGTAATAAATTTGCTTCAAATAAAGTTGCTAAAACACCAATATGAAAAATTCCAAAAGTACTACCACCACTTAAAACTAAAGCAGTTCTACCAATATTTTTTCTTGTTTGTATTAACATTCCTAATAAATATCTATCATTTAATCTATTTTTGGGGTCTTCATTATTATTCTCCACCAAGTAATTTAAAGATAATTGACATTCCACCAAATATTCTTCTATTAATTTTTTTGTTCCAACATATGAATGTCTATATAAATTTGAATCTCCCATATTACCTAAATTTCTAACCCAATTTGTTCTAATATAATATAATAATAATTTAAAATTATTATTTAATCTTGCATTTTTCATTAAAGTTAAATGATTATAAATTAAATTATAATCATAAATATCCGATTGTGGATCACTTTTCCAAGTATTATTACCTAATAATTCATCTAATTTTAAAGAACATTCAACCCAATCTTTATAATTTCTTGTTGATTTTTGAAATTCTAATAATTCATTTACAATTTTAGTTTTTTCATCAATTTCTGGTAAAAATCTACCAATTATTGGCATAGTTCTTAAATTAAACCATGATTTAATTCTTAATTTTTCTTCTCCATTTTCTTCATTATCTGCCGATGATGATGATGAGGAGGAGGAAGATTTTAATACATATTGATTATTTTTTGGATGTATTTCTATATATTGATCAAATAATTGATGTATAACTGTATCTACAGACGGTGATGTAATTAATGCATTTGTTGCACTATTTATTGGTGATATTATTTTTAATTCAGAATCCATTCATATATATTAGTTGATAGAATGAGAAGTTTTGAATATGGAAATGTAGTAGGTTTATATATTATATAATGTTGACAGGTGAAGTGTAAATAAAGTTTATTATGGTCGTAAACATAACACTTTATGTTTATACTGTTGTTAAGAGAATATATTTTAATGCTGGTAGAATGATTACTTTATATATTTATCACAAGATATTCTTTTTGTGTATGATTATAATGAAATGAATGATTAAAAAAACGAGAAGAAATTTGAATTTTCTGGGGTATAAACGAGAAACTTAGGGCGAGACAGCTTAGTCGATTCTGTTCGAATTTATGAGCTGCATCGACCAGTTGGGTTCATTTCCATCGACCAGTTGAGCTCATGATTGTTAACCTGAAAATGTTGCCAAAATTCAAAAAAAAAAGATCAATTTATATAAAAACGACGGTGTTACCAATTTCATGTTCACCGTCCATTTAGAAGGGAAAAAATGTTAAAATTTCACAATCTCAGTGAATTAATGTTGAGTATAACCCAACAGCCTCTGAAAAGATAACTGAATGTAATTTGTTAACATCCTTTCAGCCAAAAAAGAGTGTGCAGGGTTTATTCTACTTTATTTATTCAAAATCCATGAACAAAAAAAGCAGGCATTGCCAATTCTACATTGACCGTTCCATCAAATACATATAATAATTTTGAAATTTAGTAAGCTAGATATGTATTTAAACCCTATGACCTCTGATAACATAATTGAATGTTATTTGTTAGTAGACTTTACTCAAATAATGAATTTGTAGGCTTACATTGATTATTGATTTATGCAAAATCAAAAATCGATGGAAGAAATCGAAGGTGTCGCAATTGAAGTGAAATCCAACGCTTGAAATTTTCGTTTCAAGAAAATAATTCTGAGAATAGACCAACAACCTTGGAGAACATATCTGAATGTAATTTAGTAGCAATTTTTTCGCAAATGATGAGTTTAAATGTTTTTGTTAATTATTTTTAAAGCTTATTTGTTTAAAATTGTTGCAAAATAGTTGCAAAAAATTAATGTATTCTAGACTTTCTTCCATGTAACCCTCCAAATGCAATCAATTCATTAACAATTGGACATCATACAAAATTTTGATTTTACGTTAGGTATAAAAGCATTGTCTCAAATAGTTAGACTTACTTCACCTACTTACATTTTAACAAATTACTAATTGGATATACTAGTGTATGGAGGGGTAGTGTTTTTGTGTAATGTATTTGTTAAACCCGATATTGATAGATGTATCTTGACTTCACAGTTACTCCCAATCAGAAGTTGGTTTATTCGAAGAAGCTGAAACAAATTCCTTAGAAGAAGCTTTATAGTTCAAATCAACAATTGAAATCTATGATTGCAAAGAGTAAAATCCATTTATACCACCTCTAATGATCTTTTGACCAATTCTACCATCTATTGATAATTGTTCGATCTGCTCGACAAGAAGCGTCATACGTTTCAATTGAATTTAGGATGAAGACGAAGAAATCAATGAATGATATTGTTGTTGATATTGACGTTATTGTTGTCTTCAATACAAAGATTGAATTTAAGGTCAAACAATTATCGAAAGTGTTTCGTCTTTATCAAGATTGAAAAAGCCTGAAATCTCATTGACTCTAGGATCTGCCCATCTCCAACATGTAATAATAAGGGAAATAATAATCATAAGTAGAGCCTAAACTTTTATAGATTCAATTGTAATTTTGTTATATATTTACTTCATTACTTTAAATAACTATAAGACTTTAAATAAAAGATAAGAAAACTTATTTATAATTTAGCTCTTGGATCTAATTGTTTAAAAACTGATTCAATAGCAGTTGCTTTCATCATATTACCTTTAACTTTTAATTTACCATTCATAAATAATTTTTGACCATTTGCTTTACCATTAGCTAATTTAACAAAATCAACATCTTTTAATAATAATTGAACATCTCCTTTTGGTGGAGGACCATCAGCTTTTTTAATAGTACCTTCTTTTTTTAAATCTAAAACCCAAGATTCTTCTTTACCTTCTTTATTTTTTAAAGTTATTATAATAATAGCATTAACACCTTTAATAGCTTTTTCAGCAGCTGATTTATCTTGTAAACCATCAGCTAATTGTTTTAATAATGGGGAGGCTTGAAATCCTTCTGCTTCGACTGACATATTTGATATTGGTTTAGTTTTGAAATTGAATTGTTGTATGAAAAGAAAAGTATTGAAAAGTTGAATGAAAAAAAAATTAAGGGAGAGAGATTTCAATTTATATAAATAATTACTTAGTTAAGTTAATACTAATAGTATTATTATCATATGAAATATTATATTAACAGTAACACAGAATAGACTAATAATAATTTTTCGTTCAATTTATAAAATGTGGGGGAAGAAATTTAGAGTAGAGATATATCAAACCTAACGGAAATTAATTCATCATACATAAAATTATACAATACAATATTAAATACTAAGATAGGTATCAATTTGGTAGATTACTATTTCATCATACAGCGGACTTTTGACAAAAGTACCATAGCAATCAGTGTTTTATCACAGATCTGATTGACATTTGAAATTCAAAAGATATTTCAACTTTTGTATCTTTTAAAAACTTGATTTCTAATATAGAAACACAAAGTATAATTTTTCAGATTTTTGTCTATTGTATATACTCCTCCTTCTCTATAACTTTATAACTACGATAGCTCGGACTATAAGTTTTTACAAATTAAGGTACAACAATCAAACAAAATAGATCAGAAACTAACTTTTCTACAGAGAATTTTACAATTCTGTTACACCTTGAAAGTACAAAAATCTTTTTCAAGATTGTTGGGTAACTATGATGTTTCAACCTCTCTAGTTCAGAGAAACAAATTTTATCCGTCGTAGAGTAGATGCATCTAACACAACGACCATAAGACAATTCGCACCAAGGCTATATTTGTTTCATGGAAAATTCTGAAACATCAACTATATTTTACTAGCTTAGTATAAAAATGGAGTTATTTTAGTTGGTTTTACGATTTTCTTTCACTATAACAATACCTCGGTAAGGAAAAATATTGGAGTTCTCTGCTAATAATAATAATTTTATTATCTCCTTCATAATATTTCACTTAATTACTATATGCAGTAAAACGGTAATAATCAATAATATTTGGTAGCTTTTAAATCCTTAACTATTGAAATTGATTTGACTTTGTAGGAATCTCAATTTGAGTTCGATTGAACTTATTTAACTACAAAGATAATTAATGGGCAGAGCTAGGTCAATTGAGGATCAAACTACTTATTTATTTTTTTACCAAAGTCTAAAAAATCAGACGGGTTTAACAATCAATCATGGAGTAATGATGTAATTAAATTCTGTGTAGCAGGTTTACGCCGCACAACTACTACAATTAGTCAAAACATATTTTTTCTCCTTTATGCAGTACTTATCTTTGTAAAAAATGTTGAATCTAATCACACTACTCTTAACTAACAACTACTTATCATCATAGACTATCTCACTAATTAACAAGAATGTATTTTTCATCTTTTGTAAAAATACCGCTTGTCTTTCTGAATAGTTTCGTTTGAAAATATCTTGATATGGGAGCTTAAAGTACTTTCAACTATGGAGAAGTTTTCGAAACTTTTCAAAAAATGATTAAACAATGTTTATTTGAAAGGTGAAAAAAAAATAAAATTTCCAATCACACTGTTATTAGTCAATTATTAGATTGCTAGATATCACTATTAAGTTCTCCAACTGGTACTTTAAAGGTGATATAACGATAACTTAATCTCAAAAAAAACTTCTTGATTTGACAAATATGGATGAATCAGTTATCAGAATAATGGATATTGATGTTGAAACAATTGATGAGAGTTTTAAAAAGTGTTTTCACTTGTATTCACTTGTATAAACCATTTTCTCAGTAACTCTTGCATATTTAATCAACAAAGAATTTCATTTCAAAGTGAAATTGAAAGTTACTTAATGAAATATATAAGGGCCAGTGAGAAAATGGTTTATACAAAGTCACTCAATAGAGATTCTCAAATTTGTTTTAAAATTATTTATTTATTCAAAAATCTCGTTATTTAATTCTTTTAATTCATTATGATCATTATAATTACACTTACCACTACCACTATCTCCATCATCATCATTAAATCATAAAAAGTAATCTGGAGTTTTTCTTGTAACTGTTGGTTCACCAGGTCTAACTGATGGATCATATTGTAAAAATTGTCTATTATGTTGTTCATCAACTTCCATTATTGCAGCTTGATTACCACATCTATAACAATAATTTGGTGCACTAAAAATAGTAACAACACTTTCTTGATGACTCCAAGAAAAACCTTCCATTACTAATTGATGAGCTCTTGCAATTAATGATAAATCATTTGTATGATTAAATTGTTCTGAAATATCTTGACCAAATGTAAATCCTGCACCTCTTGGTGATATACCCCAACCACCTCTATCATCAGGATCAGACCATAATAAATCACACATTGGACCTTCATGAGGAACTTCTTGAATTCTATTTAATTCTCTTACTTGATCAATTGTTTCAATCATTGGTGATAAACCACCATGTAAACAAAATACTTTATTATCAACTAATGCAGTAATTGGAAAATAATCAAATAAATCAGTAAATAATTTCCATACAGTTGCTGAACCATATTTTCTTAAACATTCATCATAAAATCCATAAACTTGAGTAATTTGTCTTGATTCATGATTACCTCTTAATATAGTAATTCTATTTGGATATCTAACTTTCATACAAACTAAATAACTAACAGTTTCAACTGAATAATAACCTCTATCAACATAATCTCCCATAAATAAATAATTTGTATCAGGACATGGACCACCAATTTTAAATAATTCCATTAAATCATGAAATTGTCCATGAACATCTCCACATATTGTTACTGGTACATGAACTGGTTGAACATTTTCTTCAAATTGTAAAACTTCTATTGCCATTTCACATAATTTTTTAACATCTGATTCTGCTAATGGTTCACATTTTGATAGTTTTTCAATCCATTCATCTAATTGATTTATTGATTGATTATTTAATTGTTTTGTTGAGGAGTTATTGGATTTTGATTCTTTGTTTGCGGTTGTTGTTGTATCTTTTAGTTTATTACTTGATTTTGTAGGTATATTACTTTCATAAGAAGTTGAATCTTCAACATCTTCCATTGGTACATCAGTATCTAAATCCATTTTGATCTTTTTGTATATTTGTATGTGTGTGTTTGATTAAAATTTATTTTCTTCTATTAATAATGATTCCAGAACAATTATAATAGAAAATATAAACCTAGTGAAGATTTTATATGATTGTATTATTAAGATATATTAAAAAAAAATGCAAATTTAAATGAATTGAAAATGAGGTTTAAAAATTCAAATTAATAATTGTGGTTATTGATTGATTAGTTTGAAAAAATGTTCTTCCCTACGTGTATATGTATTGTGATATATCAAAGAAAATGCAAAATGTAAACAGTAGAATTGATTGACTTTTGATTAATTGTTTATATATTTGATTATATCTATTGTACTTGTTAGTTGATTGAATTGATTGTTGTTTTTCTAATCTATTTATTGATGGAATTTTTTATTTCCATAATTAATAATTTTATTTGATCGTTGAATTTTTTTTTACTATGACAATAATATTCTTAACTAAGTAATATAGTATCAAGTGATGCTACCAGTTCGTATTGCTTTATTTGTATATTATTTAATCGTGAAAATTACACTACTTACTAACTAAAGTAGTTACGTCACATTTCATAATTTTATGAAACTTCAAGATTAACTATGAGGACTCGACATCAATCATTTAAATATATCATTATATCTCTTCAGTCAAGCTTAATTAATTGAAGAATGAAATTGAATTGTCGCAGCTACACCACATTTCTGATTGCGAAACGTTTGTGAAATACAATGCTTTCCACTCACTTCCCAATGTAGCATCGTTGCTCAGTTTGAACTCAGGCATTAGCCCCGTCTGGTTAATTAAGCTCTAACTTTACGTTTAATTAATTAAAAACACCTTGGTTTGGTAGTTGATATTGGTTGCAAAAAAGAGTTAAACAAATCAATAGATTGATTGTTACACAAAAACAAGTCTGTGTCTGTAATTTTTGCAGCCAAGTTGAATATGAATGTCAGATCAATCAATAGTTCGAGTGATGAGGTCTCTGTTGCTAAACTTTCTTTGTGAGTAAATAAGAAGTGTATTAAAGCTTATATTCTGAGTTTGGAACGAGTTTGAAATTTGTTGGCATGAAATTAGCAAAGTTTAGACTAAAGTTTTACTTCTTTGAGTGGCAACGTTAAATTATCAATCATTCTCATAGCTACATTGGCTCAGAAGTCTTAAGTTAGTTGATCATATTTTGATATAGGTTATTAAGACGTGAAAAAATTTGTTTATCTCTACAGGTTCGATAGCTCAAAGAAGCTGGTCTTTGATATCTATAATTTTTGTGGCTCGTTTTTAATCTCAACTTAGCTACTTAAAAATCGCTGCTAGCTTGCTAGATTAAAGAAAAAGCTTTAACGTATCATACTACAGACTCATCATGTAAATATGCGGCTAATAGCTGTCAA
The DNA here is from genome assembly GCF_024610245.1 of Lodderomyces pseudojiufengensis. NCBI lineage: Eukaryota > Fungi > Ascomycota > Pichiomycetes > Serinales > Debaryomycetaceae > Lodderomyces > Lodderomyces pseudojiufengensis. Next base: position 136,244 of record NW_026261546.1, read on the forward strand.
GATGGTCTCGTAAGACCAACCTTAGCAAGTTCTCGGAGAATGGCTACCATTTTCATATTGTATTGGTATAAACCTTGTTTCCTATCTCGTGCCGTGAAATTTGAAAACAATAGAATTTTAGATTGTTGTAAATCAATAGAATTAAAATGATTTAATTTTTCAAAACTATACTATCTTTACAACTTATAGCTTCATTTAATTTCAATTTGTTTCCAATGGAATTATCAATTTCCATGATGAATCATGGACTATCTTTCAATCAATCATCTTCATGTAAATTTATAGAATCACTAAAACATCCATTAATTAATGAATTTTCAAATTCAATAAATCCATGTTTTTTAGCATCCATATTAATCATAGCAACAACATTATTTATATTTGGTTCCTTGATACAACTTTATATTTTATTTTTTCAAAATTATTATGGAAATCTTAAAATTAAATATAGTTTTGGTTATCCTTTTAAAATTAAAAGTGTTGGAATTTTTCAAATTTTAAAATTAAACTTGGTTGTTTGTCAATTGATTTTGAATGGATTGTTACTTTTATGGATTCAACACTGGAGTTTGTTGTCAATTGGGTTGATTGCGAATTTCTTGCTACTTGGATTTATTATTTTACCTTTTCATGTTGTTGAACCTTTAAGAAGTGCAGTATCGTTAGTTTCTTTATCATTGTATTGGGGATTTCAAATAATTTTTAATTTAATTATAACTATTCAAGATATAACATCAGAATATAAAATCATCAATACCACTAACAACAATTTCCTCGAAACTATTGAATTTTGTCTTTTAATTAATTCAATTTTAATTTTAATTTTTGAAGTTGGTTTATATTTACCAAGTTTAGAATTAAAACAATATTTTGAATTAAATGATTGGGATATTGAAACTATTCATAATTTTTGGTCAGAAATTACATTTTTATGGTTAGATTCTACAATTAATCATATATATGAAACAAATTCAATTGAAGTTAATCAAACTCCTCCTTTATATATTGATTTAAAATGTAATTCAACTTATTCGGAATTAGTTAAACGGTGGAATGAAGCAAAGGCAAAAGATCCAGAAAATGTTTCATTACTTAAAATTTATATTCAAACTTATTTTTGGGATTTTATTAAAATGTTAGGTTTGGATTTATTAACAGTTTTATTCAATTTAGGTCAAGCTTTCTTACTTCAACAATTTATTATTTATTTTGGTAATGAAAAGAAACAACCAGCAATAGTTGGATTTTCAATTGCAACTGGAATTTTCATATGTGCAACTTGTAGATTTACATCACTTTATAGATTTGCAGAAATTCATTTTAGAATTAGAACAAGAGTTTATTCATCTTTAGGAACATTTGTTTATCAAAAAGCTATAGTTTTATCATCTGAAGCAAGAAAATATAAAAATACTGGTGAAATTATAAATAATTTAGCAGTTGATGTTGGGAAATTAGCAATGTTAGCAATGTATGTTTTTGTTTTTAATTTCCCAATAAGACTTACAATAAGTTTATTAGCCCTTTATAAACTACTTGGAATATCAGCATTTTTAGGTTTCATCACCGCAGTGATAATGGTTCCATTAAGTTCAAAGGTAAGTACATCAATTTCAAAATTAGTTAAACAAAATATGAAAATAAGAGATGAAAGAACAAAATTAACTTCTGAAATTTTACAATCTATCAAGAGTATAAAATTATATGCATGGGAACAACCAATGTTAAAAAGATTATTTAAAATTAGAAATGAAAAAGAATTAGTTATGGCTAAAAAAATTGGTAAATTTAATGCTTTTTCAATGTTTTTATGGAATACTATACCTTTTGCTATAACAATAACTTGTTTAATTACATTTGTTAAAATTAGTAAAAATGCTTTAATTCCTTCAATTATTTTTCCAGCTTTATCATTATTTGATATGTTGACTGATCCAATTTTACAATTACCTGATGCTTTAGTTGCAATGATTGAAGCGAAAATTTCTTTCAGGAGGTTAACTGATTTTTTCTTGATGAAAGATAATAATTCAAAAGTGATTCATGGAAATAATAAATCAGAAGAAGCAGTTATAATTAAAGATGCTACATTAAATTGGGATAAAAATACAATTGCTTTGAAAGACATCAATTTAATAGCGAAAAGAAATCAATTGACATGCATTGTTGGTAAAGTTGGATCAGGTAAAACAGCACTAATCAAATCCATTCTTGGTGATGTCACTTTATCATCAGGTTCAATTGAAGTTAATGGATCAATAGCTTATTGTGCACAACAACCATGGATTCAAAATGCAAGTATAAAAGATAATATTTTATTTGGACGTAAATATGATCAATCATTGTACAAAAAAGTAATTTCAAGTTGTCAATTAAAACCAGATTTATCAATTTTATCTGATGGTGATCAAACTATTGTTGGTGAAAAAGGAATATCATTAAGTGGTGGACAAAAAGCAAGAATTTCATTAGCAAGAGCTGTATATTCAAATGCTGATATTTATTTATTAGATGATATATTATCTGCAGTTGATGCTCATGTTGGTAAAAAAATTATAAAAGAAGTTTTAAGTTTTAAAGGAATGTTAGGCGACAAGACTATAATTTTAGCAACTAATGCTATAAATGTATTAAGAAATTCAAATGAAATTGTTTTATTACAAAATGGAAAAATTGAAGAAAGAGGTAGTTTTGAAGAAGTGATGTCAAATAATGGAGATTTGTCAAAATTAATTAAAGAGCATAGTCATGATTATGATGACGAAGATGAAGAAGAAGAAGAAGAAGAAGAAGAGGAAAAAGAATTGGAGGAAGAGGTCAGAAATGTTGAAACTCTTAAAACTGCTCACATAAAAGAAAAAGCTGCAAAAGGAAAAGTTAAATTAAGTGTTTATCTTGAATATTTCAAAGCTTGTAATTTTCCAATGATTTTTGTTTATGTTTTTATATATGCTTTAAATGTTACATTTAATATTGGTGCAAATTATGTTTTAAAATATTGGTCTGAACTTAATTTAGAAAAAGGATATAATACAGATATTACTTTCTTTATATCACTTTATGCTATAGCTGGTATAGTAGCAGCTGCATGTATGTTAATAGCTGCATTAATTATGTGGAGTTATTGTGTTTTAAGAGGTTCAAAATATTTTCATGATAAAATGGCACAATCTGTTTTAAGAGCTCCAATGCAATTTTTTGAAACTACTCCAATTGGTAGAATTTTGAATAGATTTTCTGATGATATTAATGTTATTGATCAACAATTAATTTGGTCTATTTTAGCAGTTGTTGATTATGGATTATTAGCAATTGGAGTTTTATCAGTTGTTGTTTTCAATTTACCAATTATGATTATTGTTATAATTATATTATTTTTTGTTTTTAATAGAGTTAGAGCATTTTATATTCCTTCAGCAAGAGAATTAAAAAGATTAGTTAGTGTTTGCAGAAGTCCCCTTTTTTCACATTTATCAGAATCAATAAATGGTGTTGATACAATAATGGCATTTAATCAAGATGATAGATTTAGAAAAGTTAATAATTTTAACACTGATAAATTTATTAGAGCTCAATATACTTTATTATGTTGTAATAGATGGTTATCCATAAGATTACAAAGTATATCTGCAATTATTGTTTATGCTTCATCTTTATTTATTTTAAGTACTTTAGGAACAAAACATCAAATTAGTGCAGGATTAGTTGGGTTCATTATGGTTAATGCAATGAGTATAAGTAATGCATTAAGTATGATAATGAGAGGTTGGGCAGATATTGAAACAAAATCTATTTCAGTTGAAAGAGTTATTGAATATTGTAATTTAAAACCAGAAGCCCCGGAGAAAACTGATGTTACACCACCACAAAATTGGCCACAACAAGGAGTTATTGAATTTAATAATTATTCCACAAAATATAGAGAAAATTTAGATAATGTTTTAAAAAATATAACATTTAATATAAAATCTGGTGAAAAAATTGGAGTTGTTGGTAGAACAGGAGCTGGTAAATCAAGTTTAACATTAGCATTATTTAGAATCATTGAACCAACTCAAGGTTCAATAATAATAGATTCTATTAAATCTGATACAATTGGATTATTTGATTTAAGAAATAATTTAAATATTATACCACAAGATTCAAATTGTGTTGAAGGTACAGTACGTGAAAATTTAGATCCTCTTGGTGAACATACAGATGATGAATTATGGAAAGTATTAGAATTAGCTCAATTAAAAGACTTCATATCACAATTATCTACAAAATCAAATGATGAAGAACAGCTAGGTTTAAATGCAATGATTTATGAAGGTGGGTCCAATTTATCAAATGGTCAAAAACAATTATTATCATTATCAAGAGCATTATTAAAAGATACTAAAGTATTAGCATTAGATGAAGCTTCGTCAAGTGTTGATAATCAAACTGATCAATTAATTCAAGAAACTATTAGAAATCATTTTAATGATAAAACTATTATTACTATAGCTCATAGATTAAATACTATAATGGATAGTGATAAAATTTTAGTTTTAGATCAAGGTGAATTAAAAGAATTTGATTCACCTAAAAATTTATTAAAAGATGAAAATTCAATGTTTTATTCATTATGTGTTGAAGGTGGTGTTATTAAAAAATGAGTGATTCACTTTTTGTTTTCGTAAGTCCAAGTTAATTAACTTGTTTTAGATCTTAGTAGGATCGATTATTATTTGTTTATTTATTTATTTCTTATTATAAAGGTTAGGTTATTTATAGAGTTTAGGTATATGGGGGGTTTTAGAAAAAGTATTGGCATAGATATATTATATAGATTATTTAATAAATTGTAAAATCAAGAATTTGCGAGAAAGTCTTCAAATAGAATAATTTGATGAGAAAAGTTATCTACTTTTCAAGTCTGATCATCTGTTTGTTTGTTGACTTAGAAGATGACTTATGCCAAAAAAAATTACTCCCAAACTGCATGCTGAATAAACCTAACCTGCTAGTTTAATTTCGATCCAACATTTTATATATACTTTTAAATACACATTTTTGAAATTCTTCGCAAGAGTATCTACATCAAATCTCATTCATTCTAATCATTTGCAATTTCATTAATCTTAAGCTATATACTCATAACCATTTCCATCTCTTCTTATATATTCTTTTTCAATTAAATCATCAACAACTTTTTTAAAATCAATAATTTTAACTTCAAAATTAACAGATTGTAATTGAACTTCATTAAATAATGAATTATGAGCAATATTTTTTCTTGATTTCATAATTCTTACTATAGAAGCTTGTAAAAATTGTTTTCTTGATTCGTTAATTTCATTTCTTATATCATTATTTTCTTCTTCTTCTTCATCTTTATTTAATGATGTTGATTTTACAGAACTTACAAAATTTACTTTTAATTTTTTTGATTTATATTCTTCTACAATTGTTAAATTTTCTCCATCTTCTATAATTAATTTATGTTTTGTTAATGCTGAAAGATGAGCTAAAAATACATGTTTTTCTCCTCCTACTTTATTATGAAGTTCATCAATTGTATATGTTGCTTTATGATTGAAAGCTAATAAAATCATAAATTGAACACTACTAACCAGAAATGTAAAAGCTGGTTTACCCTTTTTTGATAAATTTGCTTTTAATTCTGCTCTTCCATGATTAAATAAAAATTTTAATTGACGTCCTTGATGTTGTGATGAATAAACTTCTTTTAATGTATTTACTGTAATTTGTAATTCTTCAGGTATATTTAAATCAAAACTTTTACTTAATGTAAATGGCCAACTTGCTTGAGCTAAAATCATTGGAGTAAATTCTTTTACTGTTTGTTCGTTTGCTAATTTTGATTTTACTTTTAATTTTAAATCTTCTGAAGCTTTCATATCAGAAAACATTTTTGTCATTTTTGTTGTAAATTCTATAGAATTTTCTTCTTGTAATTTATGAATTACACTTTCTTCTAATTCTTCAGATTTGAAAGTTCCTAATGTTAATCTTCTTGCTAATAATCGTCTATAAGCTTCTTCAAATTCATCTTTATCATTTATAAATTTAAAAATAATCATTAAATTATCTGAATTCATATCTACTATATCTGAATCTTTTGATGACGATTTTAAAAATACATCAGCATATTTTGCTAATAATTCTGGAGTTTTACATGGTGATCTTGGTTTTGGTAATGCAATACAATTATTATTTACAAAATAACGACAAGCATTATCTAATGATCTAATGAATTTTGTATCTTTATTAAATGCTTGTATTACAATATCATTAAATTGATTATAAATTGAAATTAATTTATTAATATAAATTTTTGGTTCTATTGCTTTTTTTTTACCATCTTTTATTTCTTGTTCTGATTGTTTTTGAATTTCTTCAATTACTGAATTTGCTTCTCGTTTTATATATTCTTCTAATGCATTAGCTAAAGGATCTAAAGTTTTAGGAACTCTTGATAATAATTTATACATTCTTTGAATATCTTCAATTTGATTTTGTTGTAAAAGTATAAGAAATTGATCATACATTTCATTAGCATGATTTTCAATCATTGATTTATTTAAAATATTTATAAATGATTTTTTGGAATGATCTTCTAAAAATGTATTTGATCTTGAAATTTCTTCTGCTATTCTTGTTTCACATTTTTTCATATAATCAACAACATTATGATGAGCTAAATATTCTGAACTTTCTTTTAAGTAGTAAGCCATTGTTGCATCAAGAAATGGTTTTTCAAAAGAATTAACATAAATTATTAAATTTGGTTTTTTTAAATCTTGAATATCAATACTTAAAAATACTAATGATTTTATAGATGTTGAAATTAAATTTGTATCAACAATTAAATGATTTCTTTGTCTTTCAATTAATTCTAATATTTGATTAATCAATATTTCATGATTTGGTTGAAACATTTCATTTCTCCATTTGATTAATGATAAAGTATTTACATCAAATACATCTTTTCTACCATCTGATCTTTCCTTTTGAACCCAATATCTATTCATATAATCAAATACATTATTCATATAAACTGCTCCAATAGTAAATCTTGTCCATTTTCTAACATAAAATTCTAAAAATGATTCATTTGGTTGCTTTTTTAAATTCTTAATAAATTGTACTAAATATAACTCTAATTTTGAATAAATTTCTGCTCCTGCTAATGAATACAGATTATTTTCAGTATTACTTGCAATAGATTGAGGAGTTGAACCACGTCTTGATTTATTTACACAATAATTATAAACTGCTGTATAACAATTCATATACATTGTAGAAGTTACACCTTGATCATTTTGTGCACCTAAAATGAATTCTAATCCAGGTTGAATAAATGTCCAAGTAGCATTTAAGTCAGTAAATGCAGGTAATGTAGATGACATGGTTGATGTGTTTCAATGAGGTAGGAGGGTAGGTGTGTAGTTGTAAAATGATATATATGTGATAAGTCTGTTGAGATAAGTATTGGTTGTAAATAATGATTTGTATTATTTCTCTCTCTCTTTTCCTTTCTCTCAAACCAGTTGTTTTAAACTTGTTTCAACTTTACTAATCTGGCAACTAGTGGATAAGCGTTATAACATTGTAGACTTATGCTTTGAAGCTAAAGCACTTGAATAGGACACGTCAAATCAAGAGTAAAATTTGTAGAGGCGTTGTTCAATTGATGATATAAATAAGAATGTAAAATTGACGATTTTATCTATCACTATTTACACCAAGTGCTCCAAAGTTCATTTTCCCTACCTAACCTCTTCTCTGACTCCTATCTGACTAGCTTGGACGGCAATGTAGAACTTCAACAGGTATAAACTAATTCTGTTTGAAAATGTTTGTAGTGTTACCACACCAATTTAAATGTTGTGTTACGGATGTTTACTTTTAATCCAGAAAACATGGCCAGTTAGTTGATTAAATTGGTATCAATTGTTTAATAGTCAATGAATGTACCAATGTACTTGTGGGTCTTTTTTAATACTGTTCAAGCCTTTGGAGGTCTCTAATAAAATTGCTAATATTTGTTTGAAATTTGTAACAAAACCTTTGATATTAAAACCTTAGCATACACGAAACATAAGAACATGAGACATTATTCTAATGTAAATACTCATCTTTCAATACTATCAATTTTTATATTACGTGTTTCAGGTATTCTGCTAATAGAATTAGTCTCATTAGTAACTTATCATCTTAGATTCCTATTAATCAAATAACAAGTAGCCAGAGCTTAACAATTTCATTTTCAAAAATTCAACAATTGTGGAGTTCTAACTACACGTAATTTGAAAATATGAATCTAAGATGGTACGTTCTAACAATTACTGACTAACGTGGAATACAGTGGCTATTAGTATGATTTCCTACTATTTATCTGATCTGTAATATCAAAAGGGTCTGAACTTCTTGGTTTTAAATTAATATATTAATTAACAATAGTTTACCATATAAATTATTTGTTCCCTTTGGATCTATTATAAAATATATTATTTTTTGTGACTAAACACTACTTGTCTCATTTCCAAATGTTATGACATAATAACAGGTCAATATCTTTTTTTACGGAATTTGATTTTTGTACTATATTTTGTTAACTTATGACAACCATTCGAATTAGCAAAACTTAACCACATCAATCTTAAATCATCAATTGAACTGAGTCACAGTTTTTCTTTAACAATAGACCTTTAGCTTTGAAGCTTACATTGCATTTTCCAAAATGAAGACTCATTTAATAACTGTACCACGAAAGAAAACTGAACAAATCAATTGGATAAAACCAATAAATAATTATCTTTTATCAATTTATGGAAATACTTCATCATATCAAAATGATTTATCATCATTTGATAAATTAAGAGAAGATATAAGAGGTGTAAATGCAGATAATACTGGATTAAAATTATATTTTAAATATTATAGTCAATTAGAAATATTAGATATGAAAATTCAATTTTCATCATTAAATAAATCTAAAAAAATTGAATTTATATGGCATGATGCTTTTCAAAATGATATAATTCATTCTCAAAATTCATTAGCTTTTGAAAAAGCTAATATTTTATTTAATATTGCTTCATTATTAACAAAATTTGCAAATAATAAATATATTGAACTGCAAGGAAATAATGATAAATCATCAATAGTTGAACTGATTAAAATGTTAAAACAAGCAGCTGGAATATATGAATTTATAAATGAAAATTTTTTACATGCTCCAAGTGATGATTTAAGTCAATCAACTATAAAATTTTTAAATAATTTAAGTTTAGCTCAATGTCAAGAAATTTTTACAATAAATACAATAAATAATGATTTAAATCAACTGAAAAATTCATTAATTTCAAAATTATGTAAATCTACAAGTATATTGTATGAAGAATGTTATCAAATGATAAGTAATGATGAAAAAGAAGATTATAAAATTATAGATGATTTTGAAAAAGATGAATTTTTAGATAAACCAGAAGATGAAGAAGAAAATGAAGAAGAAAATTCAAAATTTGTAACTGCTCAAATTGATCAATCTTGGATTTCAATTATATATTTTAAATTTCAATTTTATAAATCTTTATCATTTTATTTTAATGCTTTACAGCTAGAGGCAAATAGAAAATATGGTGAATCAATTGGATTTTTAAATGAATCTAAAAATATAATAGATAATATAAATCCTTCAATAATGAGATCAATTTCAAAAAATTCAGGTACAGTTTATGAAATATTAGATAATTTTAAATATCAAAAAGATGTTGTAGATATTAAAATAAATGATTTAACAAAAGATAATGATTTAATATATCATGATTTAGTTTTAAAAAATGCAAATTTAAATCAATTATCCCCCATGCAAGTTGCCAAAATAATACCATTAAATGAAATGGAAACTTTTAAACAAATTAATGAACAAGGATATAGTAATTTTTTAAATAATGTTATCCCTATAAATATTCATGAATTATCAAGTTTTTATTCAGAAGAAAAATCACAATTATTAAGAAATGAAATTGATTATTTTGAAGTTTCAAATGAAGAAATTAAATCTTTAATGGATTCATTGAACTTACCTCAAGCATTTGATCAAATAAAACAATCTTTAAAACAAGATAATGATGATATACCATTTGAAGTAGTTAACAAGGTTAGTGAGATCTCACAAAAGCTGGAAGAAATTAAAAATTTGGAATCTTCAAATTATAATTTAAAACAACAAATTAGAGATCAAATTTCCAAAAATCCACAATTAGGTAATATGAATAAAGTATTGTATGATGCAACAAAATCAGATGAAAAATTACTGCAATTAATAGATAAATCATTTTATAATATATTAATAAAAGGTCCACAATCAGTGGAAGTTTCTAATTTATTTAAATCAAATAATGTCATAGATAATACATTTCAAGAATTAAGTTTATTAGATAAAGATGATTCACAAGAGAAACAAATAAAAATAATTGAAAATTTTTTAAAAGATTTAAATACAATAAATTTAAACAAGCATCAAATTATTGATAATTTAAAAACTAAAATTCATTCTGATGATATATCAGACGTTCTAATAATAAATTCAAGACAAAAATCAAATAATGAAATCAAAACAATTATATTCCCACAGGAATTAAAAAAATTTCAACCTTTTATAAATAAATTAGATTCATTAATTAATAGATCAAAAATTATAATTAAAGATTTACAAGAACAATGGGAAATATTGTTGCAAAATCCAGAAATTAAAAATTTACAAAAATCAACAACCTACAAGAAACAAAAAATCCACGAGAATACTTCAAAAATTAATAAATTTTTTGAAAATTGGAAAAAATATTATATGGGATTAATTAAAGGTAATCAATTTTATAAAAATTTATTATCTCATATAAAAGATCAATTAAATAATCAAAATTTTGGAAATCAATATCATCAACCAATTCCACCTCAAAAAATTCCACCACAACAACAATCACCATTACCATATCAAAGACCACCAATGCCACCACAAAAACAATCCATGACTAGTGAAAATAGTTACAATTGGTCACAAACTTCAATAAATAATGGAGCAGGAAACAATTCACCTGGATTAATTTATGATCAACCTTCAACTTATGATCCAAATATGTATGATTTTTTTTCAAAAAAGGCAAATAAATAAAGGATTGAAAATTTATTTTTGGAAAGAGTTAGCAAATTAAAGTTAAGTGCCCGTTCCGGAATTTTGAATGGAAATTTAATAAAGAACTCCGCATTTTAGATCATGAACTAAATAATTTAAAATTGAAAAAAACCAAGAGAAAATCTATGAGGTCGAACTCACTTATTCAAATGAGTAATTTAAAATTACGAAAATTTGGAAATACGGTGATGTAAGATCTAAAATAATTACGGTCAAGTTGGACTAATTCAAAAAGGTTAATGAGATTTAAGATACAATTTTTGTACTTTCTCACCTTAATTATGGAGAAAGTTAATAAATTCTTTTCAGATATCTGCTAGACTCAACTCAGCCAATTTCATAAATAAAGTTAAACTTTGTTGTATTATTATTTCTTTTTTGATTTCTTTTGAAAGTGTTCCAATTTGAACCCTTTTTTTAAATAAAGATTTTACGATTACTTGAAGGATTTTTCATAACCAATATTTCTTTTAATTACGACTTGTTTTCAGTTAATAAGGATTTACGTATTCTCGTAAATCAATTGTTTGAACTAAATTGGAAGTATTTACGTTTCATTTTCAATTCATTTAGTTTAAACTATGATACTTTTTAGTTTTATGTTACACAATTTTTTAATTCGGATTTGAAAATCCATTCTACAAATTAATCTAATTTGCAAGCAAGTTTCCATCCTTGTTTTTAAAATAACTAAAACTTCATCATGAATCCTTCAATACTGTAGTACATTGAAGCTCTCACATAGTTTCGATTTGTAAGATCTACGATACACGTATGTCAAAATAAAGTTTGGCTGCGAAAACTACAGAAAATAAAAAAAATCAAGAACAATAAATTCATATCTCGTAAACTAAGACTTCTGTGACAATGATCTGAAAAAGAAATACCAAGGAACCCTCGATCTTAGTCCATCAATCGTAAGTAGACCATATATCGGATTTTTGCCATACAACTAATATGGGGAATTTAAATTTCTATTTTATTTTAAGTCTAACACAAAAAAAAGCTTAATTTCTTAACTTTAGATTTCTTTTAATTACTTGAAACATGGTAACATCTATTTAAAACTAAATAGCCAACTACACAAGTCATTAAAGGATGAATAACTAACCGCCTTTTAATATACTATCATGCTAGACTCAAAGCATAGACACACTTCCATATTTCAATATAAATATCAGTCAAAATTTCCTAATTCGAACACTTCTCAAGATTGATCAAACCAACCTCAATTAAAATTCCAACCAAAACAAGATTTAACAATGCAATTAGATTCAATTACTTTGATTTTATTAGCTTCATCAATAGTTAATGGATTATTTTTACCAAAAATTTCAATTCCATCAATTGCTTTACCAACAAAAATTGGTCCTGTTGCTATTCCAACTTCATTACCAATAATTGGTGCAATTCCAACTGCTATTCCAACTGCTTTACCAGTTGCAGTACCAACTGCTATTCCAACATCAGTACCAACTAATATTCCAATTATTGGAGGTATCATCAATAACGCAATTAATGGAGAAATTCCAAAATTACCAACAGATTTCCCAATAATTCCATTACCAACTTCTATTCCTCAAATACCTGGTTTACCAACTTTAGAAGATATTAAAAAATTATCAAAAGATCAATTAAATAAAGAATTACAAGCTGGTTCACAATTAGCTTTTTCTATATTAAATTTATTAGGATTTGATGCTAATTCATTAATAAAAGGTAATTTAAATGGTGGTTCTATTTCTGGATCAGTTAGTGGATCAATTGGACCAATTAATGGTGCTGTTGGTGGTGGTGTTTCTGTTGGTTCTTCAAGTAAAAGAGAAGAAAATGAAGTTTTAGTTGATAAAAGAGGTAATGTTCAAGTTTCTTTTAATTATGCTACTGCTATTGCTTTTTCAATTTTACAAAAATATGGATTTTCATTTAATGGAATTGCTCAAGCTCAAGGTTCAGTCAATTAAGTAGATTGTATTAACAATATAGCTAAGTTATTATATAAATTTTTTAGTTCTTCTATTTAATAAATCTATATATTGTATCATTGTAGTTGTTTGTTGATAAAATTTTTTATTAAAGTTTTGCAGCCAAAAAATTTGTTAGTATCACCTAATAAAATTTGGTAGCAGATTACACGTCTTAAAAATCATGAACTCAACCCATTTGTTTGAATCGAATTGGAAAGCAAGATGCTAAATTCATGATGTTACTCAGTAATTACTATTTGAGCTATAATTTTATAGAGTTGGTTTGACAAGTAAAACTTTGCTTATATCAACTTAGAAATGAATAATATTAGACGTGATTTCTTAAGTTTTATTATATTAAGCACAATTGGTAGTGATATTCTCATAGTATAAATCAATTAATTAACCTAAAGTAGAAATATGTAAACAATAAAAAAAGAAATGATCGAGAGGGATCTTGTAAAATGTCTCTTATTAAACTACTAAAAATATGTCTTATAGCTTAGATTTTGTCGTATAATGTCTTATTTTTTTATCGTGTATTTATGCGATTGATGCGTAAATTTAATTTACTAAAGAAATTTATACTAGTCTATTACTGTAAGTTTAATTATGCATATAAAGTAAACCACCTTTCAAATGCACCCCTCCATTGACATCCGTACCACCATACAATCCGTACCATCCTCATCCGTACCTACATACTCAAAAACATCCAAAATTTCTTGACGGAGGGGTCGATTTGAATTCACGATAAAGTAATGCGCATTTTTACGTGTGCATTAATATAGTAGATCAAAATCTAATTGATCTTTCTTCTCTTAAAATGTATCTTTATGTGAGTGAATACTGAAAGATTAGATTCATTCTTTTGCTCTTTTTCTATCTCTTATTCCAATGGTCTTTGTAATTGGTCTACTATTGTATTGAATTTATCCCTTATTCCATCATCTTATGTAACAAAATCTATAAATAGAAATTAAGAAATTTATAACCAGGCTGAAAATAATATTACTTGTAACAATATTAATTAATTTTAAACAAAGAGAGAGAGAAAAAAAATTTGTAAATCAACAGAATTTAAAATTGTTATAATACATGTAATTTAAACTACTAATCATCATAGCATCTTAACACTCCATATTCACTTTCGTTCACTTAACAAAAGTCCTACTACTTCAACAATCAAACTCACATTCTCTTTTAGCTATATATATAAAACATCAAAACTATACAAAGTCTTTCGCTAATTTTTAGATCGAATTTAACAGAAAAGTCATACAAAATCAAATCAAATCAAATCAAGTCCTTTCAAGATTAGATTCAACTTCAACAGATAAAACAAACATATAATATACATTACACACATACACACTCATTCACACACACTCACTTACATATATCATGAAATCTATTTATATCATATTTATATCACTACTAAGTTATACTTTAGCAGATACAATATTATGTAATTCTACTCAAAGTTGTCCAGAATCTTCTCCATGTTGTTCACAATTTGGTATATGTGGATCTGGTGCTTATTGTTTAGGAGGTTGTGATATAAGATATTCATATAATTTAACTGCTTGTATGCCAATGCCAAGAATGTATGATTATCAAAAAACTTTTGATTCAAAAGATGATATTCAAGCTATTGAATTACAAACTGAATATTTAGGTAATGCTTCTGAAGCTGATTGGGTATATACTGGTTGGGTTGATTATTATGATAATGCTTTATTATTACAAATGCCAAATCATACTACTGGTACAGTTGTTTCTTCAACAAAATATTTATGGTATGGTAAAATTGGTGCTACTTTAAAAACTTCTCATGGTGGTGGTGTTGTAAGTGCTTTTATTTTATTTTCAGATGTTCAAGATGAAATTGATTTTGAATATGTTGGTTATGATTTGGTACATCCTCAATCAAATTATTATGCTCAAGGTATATTAAATTATAATAATTCAAGAAATTCTTCAGTAAATAATACTTTTGAATATTATCATTTATATGAAATGGATTGGCATGAAGATCATATTACTTGGTCAGTTGATAATAAAGATGTTAGAACTTTAAATAAAAATGATACTTGGAATGATACAACAAAAAGATATGATTTCCCACAAACTCCTTCAAGAATTCAATTTTCTTTATGGCCTGGAGGAGATCCACAAAATGGTCAAGGTACTATAGAATGGGCAGGAGGAGAAATTGATTGGAATGCAGAAGATATTCAAAAATATGGTTATTTTTATGCTCATGTTAAAGAAATTCATGTTGAAACTCATGATTTTCCTTCAAATGTTACAATGAAAGATGGTAATTCAACAAATGAAGAAGATTATCATGCATTTTTATATGATTCAACAAAGGGAAATGAAGAAAATATTTATTTAACAAATAAAAAAACTTGGTTAGGATCAGATGAAGCAACAGGATTTGATCCACAAAATGAAGATGATGATGTTTTTAATAAAAATATAACATCAACTATTATATCAACAAGTGGATCATCTGTTATAACTTCAATTCATACAACTCAATCAAAAGCTACAGCAAATGCAGTAGCTCAAAATACAGCAGCAGCAAATCAAGCTACAGCTGCTCAACAAAATACAAATAATAATAACAATAATAACGGATATCAATCTACTAATGGTATTGGTGGATTTGTTCAATTTTCAAACCCAACTGGTTCAACTACTGGTGGATCAAATGGTGTTGCAGTTGCATATTCAAATAATAATTTAAGTAATGTTTTTGTAGCTATAGCATTGGGTATATTTTCTTATTTATTTTAGATTTATAATAATATGAATATATGTATCATACTTAACTTGTCTAACAACTATTTTATCTCCATATACTTAACCATTATTAAACTTAACGTGTAATATTAAATGCGTGTCCTAGTAATTTTTTTCTCTCTCTCTCTCTCTTACAAAATAATATTTGAACAAATCAACAAAATTAATTTTTCAATCAAACAACAACTCCAATCTTACAACCAACCAACAAACATCAATTGAATATATTAAATCCATCATGAAGATGCTTACCAAATTTGAGTCCAAATCATCAAGGGCTAAAGGTGTAGCATTTCATCCTAAAAGACCTTGGTGTTTAGTTTCATTACATTCTTCAACAATTCAATTATGGGATTATAGAATGGGAACTTTAATTGATAGATTTGAAGATCATGTTGGACCAGTTAGATGCGTTAATTTTCACCCAACTCAACCATTATTTGTTAGTGGTGGTGATGATTATACAATAAAAGTTTGGTCATTAAATACAAGAAAATGTATATTTACATTAAATGGACATTTAGATTATGTTAGAGGAGTATCATTTCATCATGATTTACCATGGATAATAAGTTGTTCAGATGATCAAACTATTAGAATTTGGAATTGGCAAAATAGACAAGAAATTGCTTGTTTAACTGGTCATAATCATTATGTTATGAGTTCACAATTTCATCCAACTGAAGATTTAATTGTGAGTGCAAGTTTAGATCAAACTGTTAGAGTTTGGGATATTTCTGGTTTAAGAAAAAAACATTCTGCTCCTACATCTTCCATAAGATCATTTGAAGATCAAATTCAAAGACAACAATTACCTCAACAAGATATATTTGGAAATGTTAATGCTATAGTTAAATATGTTTTAGAAGGTCATGATAAAGGAGTAAATTATGCTTCATTTCATCCAACTTTACCATTAATTGTTTCTGCTGGTGATGATAGATTAGTTAAATTATGGAGAATGAGTGATACAAAAGCATGGGAAGTTGATACTTGTAGAGGTCATACAGGAAATGTATTAAGTGCAATTTTTCATCCTCATCAAGATATGATATTATCAGTTAGTGATGATAAAACTATAAGAGTATGGGATTTAAATAAAAGAGTTCCAATAAAACAATTTAGAAGAGAACATGATAGATTTTGGTTAATTGCAAGTCATCCAACTATAAATTTATTTGCAGCATGTCATGATTCAGGAGTAATGGTTTTTAAATTAGAAAGAGAAAGACCTGCACATTCAATTTTTCAAAATAAATTATATTATATAAATAATGAAAAACAAGTTCAAAGTTTTGATTTTCAAAAACAAGAAAGTTCTTTACCAATGTTAAGTTTAAAAAAAATTGGTAAAACTTGGTCATTTATGAGAACTTTATCTTATAATCAATCTGATAATTCTATTTTGGTTGTTCATGGTGAAGGTGATAATTCAAATTATGCTTTAATTACTTTACCAAAACATGCTACAGGAGCAATTGAACCAACAGATATTAGACAAGGAGAAGGTAATTTTGCAACATTTATTTCAAGAAATAGATTTGTTACATTTATAAAATCTAGTAAAATTTTAAATGTTAAAGATTTAAATAATAATATTACAAAAACAATTCAATTAGATTCTTCAATTATTGATGTATTATATGGAGGACCAGGGAAAGTTTTATTAGTAAAAGCTCATTCAATTATAAATTATGATGTATTACAAAAAAAGGAATTAAATGAATTAAATGTAAATAATGTTAAATATGTAAGTTGGTCACAAGATGGTCAATATTTAGCATTATTATCAAAACATACAATAACTATAGCAAATAAAGATTTAGAATTAATTACTTCAATGCATGAAACTATAAGAATTAAAAGTGCAAGTTGGGATGATTCAGGAGTTTTATTATATTCTACATTAAATCATATAAAATATACTTTATTAAATGGTGATAATGGTATTATAAAAACTTTAGAAAATACAGTTTATATAACAAAAGTTCAAAATAATATAATATATGTTTTAAATAGATTAGGACAAGTTGATATTTTAAAAATTGATCCAACAGAATATAGATTTAAAAGAGCTTTAGTTAATAAGAATTTTGGAGAAGTTTTAAGAATTATTAAAAATTCAACATTAGTTGGACAAAATATTATTGGATATTTACAAAAAAAAGGTTATTCAGAAGTTGCATTGCATTTTGTTGAAGATCCAGAAACAAGATTTGAATTAGCTTTAGAATGTAGTAATTTAAAAGTTGCATTAGAACAAGCTAAAATTTTAAATAATTCTAAAATTTGGGAAAAATTAGGTGAAGAAGCTCTTTTACAAGGTAATATAGATATAGTTGAATTTGTTTATCAACAATTACATTATTTTGATAAATTATCATTCTTGTATTTATTTAAAGGAGATAATGAAAGATTGAAAAAAATGACAACTATTGCTGAACATAGAAATGATTTATCTTCAATTGTTCAAAATACTATATATAATAATGATATTGAAAAAAGATGTTCAGTATATATTCAAAGTGGTATGTTACCATTAGCTTATACTTTAGCAAAATCAAATGGTCTTGATGAATTTGCTACAAAGATATTAGATGAAGCTGGTATAACTGAAAAAGATGTTGAATTACCAGAATTAGGTGAAACTATCGCTTTACCAAAACCTATTGAAGATCCAATAAATAATTGGCCATTAAAAGAAAGTTCATTATCATATTTTGAAAATGCTTTATTAACTGGTAAAGTAGAAAATTTATCAATTGAAGATGATCAATCTAAGGCAATTGATTCAGCTACTACCGCCACCACTAACTTAGATTTTGATGATGAAGAACAAGATGAAGAAGAAGATGGTGTTGGTGCTTGGGATGATGAAGATTTAGATTTTGATGATCATGAAGTTCAATTACCATTAAATGGAGAAGATACTACCACCACAAATGCACCTATCACCAAAAATGAAGGAGAAATTGGAGATTGGTTAAGAAATGCTAAAACACCAGCTACTTATGTTGCAGCAGGAGCTTTTGATCAAGCTGCACAATTATTACAAAAACAATTAGGTATAAATACATTTGAACCATTAAGAAAAAGATTTTTACAAGTTTATGGATCTTCAAAATTATATTTTCCTGGAATATATGATTTACCAAGTTTTAAAACTTTTATAAGAGAAGATTATGATGAAGAAGATTCAAAGAAATTTTTACCTGAAATACCTGGATTTGATACTTTGGAAGATCAATTACAAATTGCATTTAAAAAATTTAAATCAAATGAATTAGAAGAAGCTATAAAAATTTTTAAATCTGTTATTTATACAATAACAATTTTAAATGTTAAAAATGAAGAAGAAGAAAATAAATGTCATGAAATTTTAAAATTATGTCGTGAATATATCTTGGGATTATCAATTGAATTAAAAAGAAGATCATTACCAACTACTGATATAAAACGTAATTTAGAATTAGCTTCATATTTTACAAGATGTAATTTACAACCAATTCATAAATTAAATGCATTAAATGTTGCAATGACTCAATCATTTAAAAATAAAAATTATTCAAGTTCTTCATATTTTGCAGAAGAATTTTTAAAAATAAGTTCAACTGGTCCAAGAGCTGAACAAGCTACCAAACTAAAATCAAAATCAGATTCAATAGCAAGTGATTCTATAACAATTGATTTTGATCCTTATGCTGATTTTCAAATTTGTTGTGGTTCTTTTACTCCTATTTATAAAGGTGATTCATTTGTTGAAGAAGCTTTAGTTGGTGCTAAATATAAACCACAATTTAAAGGTTCAGTATGTAATATTACTGATATTACAACTATTGGTGTACCAGCTTCTGGTTTAAGGATAAGAAGTTGATAATAATAATATTTTGTTTATAAGACTAGCCTAAGTAATAATAAATTCTTTTGTACTACAGAAAAGTGTAGATCTACCAATTGTGTTTTGAAATTTTATCTACAACTTTTTTTTTACAACCATTCTTTCTTTTCTTTAGGCAACCACTAAACTCTACAAGTCAATGCCACCATTGAAGAAGAGGAAACTATCAGATACAGAAGCTGAAGAAAGTGAATCATCATCAACGTCAACACCACCACTACCGATACCACAACACGAACAAGAACAAGAACAAGAACAACAATTTTCAACAATCAATAACAATGCAAAGACACATTATTTCTTAACACCTAAGACTACTCCACAACCAAATTCATTTGAAGATACATTTTCTAAAATCACTAATCAAACTCATAACTTCAAAAATTCAGGATGTCCATTTATACCTCTTTTCAATGGATTAGAACCTATAAAAAATGTAAAATATAGATATCAATTATATCAAACAATATGGAATAATCAATTAATTAAAATTCAAAATATTTTAAATAATGCAAATAATGAATTATTTAATTTGTTATATCAATTCATATGTTCACCAAAGGAAATTGAAAATAAATTAGATATTGGATATATTCAATTAACTTCAAATAATGCAAATAATCAAAGAATTATAAATGAATTTTTAGAATTTATGAATAATCAAAAGAATAATTATCAGCTAATTACAATAAATTCAAAGATGGGTTCAAATATTAAAAATTTAATGAAAGAAATTATAAAATTATTTATTGATCAAGTTCCTTTTTTCAATCATGATAATTATTTAAGTTATGATATTGAAATTATATCAAATTGGTATTTAAATCAATCACCAAATGAAGATCAAAAACTAGTTATTGTCATTGAGGATACTAATTTATTTAATCATCAATTATTAAATCAATTATTAACAATTTTAACATCTTCAAAAAATATACCAATAAAACTTTTATTAGCATTAAATTGTGAAACTGTAAGTAATTGGTTAATAAATAATATAAGAAATGAAATAAGAATTAAATTAAATGGGTATAAATTTAAAAGTAATGATAATAAAAGTTTAGGATATATTATATTAAATAATTTATTTTTAACACCAGAAATAAATAATTCAAATCCTTTATTAATTGATTCAAAATTAAGTATTATATTATTAAATCGTTATGAAAATAGTAATAATTCAATTGATTCATTAATAAATTTTATAAAATTATGTTATATGATTTATTTTTATAGTTCTCCTTTATCAATATTAATTTCAAAATTTGATAATTCTGAAATTTATTTAAATGGTTTAAGAAAATTACCAAGTTTTAAAAATCATATTGAAATAAGAGTTAAAGAAAAAGATCCAATTGTAAAAGAATTAATTGAATCTGATTCAAAACTTATTAAACTTTTCCAACATTCAAAACAACAATATCAAAAACATAAATTATCAATTATGAATTCAATTAATATTATTTATAATTTGGATTCCACCAAACAAAAACAAAAATTTCAAATTTATCAATTATTAATTAATAATAAATTATTTAATTCAAAATATTTTCATGATATTATAAATTTTTCAAATTCTTCCCCCATTGAAATACAAACTTTACTCAAGTCAATATTTGAAAATACAATCGATGAAATAAATGAAGTTCAAGATAGTTATTTAATAAACTTAAAGATTGAAATTAATAACTTAACTAATCCTATAGATAATTTTCAATTTATAAATGTTATAGAAAATTATTTTAGTAATCCAATATTAACAACACCATTAAATTATATGTTATTTAATGAAATTTTTTCAATGAATGGAGGATATTTAAAAAATAATTATTTATTAGAAGAAAATTATTCAAATTTAGCTTTAAATTTATTAAGACCAAATTTAAGACAATCAATTGAAGAAAATTTAGATAATTTTGAAACAATTTTAAAAAATTCAATACTCTTAAAAACTGAAGTAGAATCAGAATCAGAATCAGAGTTAAGTCAAGTTATAAAAAGTCCAATTTTATGTTTATTATTTAAAGTATATAAAGAAGCACCAGCATCAATAAATTTAAATGATTTTTATCAAGCTTTTGTATCATTATTAACAAAACCTGACAATATTCCGTCAAAAGAAGAATGGAATAAAATAACTTATTGTTGGTTTATTCAAAGTTGTTATGAATTAATGCATTTAGGAATTGTTCAATTTAAACGTACTCAAGAACATTTAGAAAAAGCTATTTGGAAAGGTGTATAATTTTAGTTATTTTAGTTCTATCTATGTTTAATGGGCCCCCATTTCTTTAACTTTTGGATCAATTTCATTTAATTTCCCCTTTGATTTCTCATTCTCTTTTCCTTTTTCTTTATTAGATTCTTCAATTTCTTTTAATTTATCTTCTTCTTCTTGAAATTCAGAATTTTCTTCCATTGATAAATCTTCATTATTTAAAACTTTTAAATTTTTATTATTATCATTTAAATCATAATAATTATTTAATTTATCACTTGCTTTTGTTGAAAATTTTGTAACATTATTTAAAATTTTTTGATGATGTCCTGATATACCTGTTATAATTAATAATACTATGAATATTGTTAATATTATTAATATCATAAATCTTTGAGATTTGAAAATTCTATTTGATATTTGAGTTGAATTTGCTCTCATTTTAAGTTGATTTGAATGATATAGATTCTAATTTAGGTGAATTAATGATGGTATTTTAAAAGAAGAATGATAAGATTGGTGTTCAAATAAGTTTTTAATTCCCTCTGTGTATTTGATATCGGGGATAAAAAAAAAGATTTACGAGATTTTAAAATAACTCCATACAAATAGATTAAGAACAATAGATCCATGAATCCCATAAATTTGAAAGTAAAAGAGATACATAACCAAAACTAGAATCGATTCTTTGTTACTTTGTTTCTCGAAAATTCAAAAACTGTTTATAAAGACAATTTATACAAGATAAATAAATCAACTAAATAAAAATAACTTTAAATATCTTATTGTAACTATCTCAAACCTTTTAAGCTGTATATTTTTCCCATCCTTTTGGACGTTTAAAATTATTAATAGTATAATATTTAGTAGTACAAGAATAACCTCTCCAACTAAAATCTTTATTTGGATCACAATTACAATTTCTTTCTTTTCTTATAATTGGATCAACAGGACAATTATTAAAAGGAACATGAAAATATCCAACATCTTCAAAAAAATGAATTTTTTCTCTTGGTAAAAATAAAGCTGCACCAATTGAATGAACTGGTGCATCACCCCATCTTTCATAAAAAAATCCTCCTGCTTTATCTAAATGTTCAAAATATGATCTATAAGCATCAGATCTCCAAAAATTTAATGAAGCAATTTCAAAATTTGACCAAAAATGACAACCATTATAAGTTTTACCTTTATCATCACTTAACCAATCTAATAAATTATTTTCTGCTAAATATTGAGGATTTTTATCAATAAATTCTTTTGTTGTATCCCATAAAGTTGGAATAGTTTCTTTATATTCAGGTAATGATATAGTAAAACTATATTCTTTACCATTATCTTTCATCCATTTAAAAATATCATAATCAATATCACAAAATATTTTAATATCTGGTTCAACTCTCCAATAATATTCATAATCTTTTAAAATTTCTTGTCTCCAAAAAAATCCAGATTCAAATCTACACATATGTCTATAACTTTCAGAATGTCCATAAATAATTTTTCTTTGAGTCATATCTTCTCTTACTAATGCAGCTTTTTCTTGATCAATCCAACTTGGATATGACCAATGTTCTTTTGGTATTAAACCAAATTTTGCTGTACCACTAACCATTGAAGAAACAGTTTGTTTAAATTCATCATTAAATTCTTCTTCATTTAAAAATACCCAATCATAATGAAATTTTCTATTAAATCTATCTTCGACTTGTCTAATTGATTCAGCTAATGACCATAAATCTGAATTTCTTGCTAATGATACAAAAGTTGCTTTAATTTTATCTTTTGTTGGATCATAAGTTGATGGATCAATATTTTTTTGTGGTATAATTTTTGGTTCACTTCCTCCTTGTCCCATAAATGCTTTTGGAATTGGTCCAATATCTTTTGATTGATAATTTGAAGTAGAATCAATTGATCCTTGATTATTGGCACCAGCAGCAGGTACTTGACCTACAGCTTGTTGTGGAGTAGATCCTCCTTTCTGCTGTTGTTGTTGAGAATTAGATCCTTGAGTTTGGGAATAATTTGGTGGTTGGAAGTTAGAACCCCTTGTTAATATATAACCACAACCAATTAATACTAATGCAAATATTCCAAATCGAATTAATCTAGCATTTGATCTTGTTGATGCCATATTTTAAACTTAATATATATATATAAATAGTTTGAACCCTTGAATTTCGATTATTAAAGTTGGCAAATGATTTATTTATTGAATTGTATTTATACTGAACCCTTTCTTGTTCTTGAATTTATAGTTTTAAATTTTCAATAATTTTCTATTCAATTAAATATTTTGAAATTAAAGATGAATTGATTCCAAGTTGATAAAAGATGATGATTAAACAAAAAGAAGTTGAAAGAAATTGATTATTAAACTTCCCTTGTCTTTTTTCAATAATAATTCAACAAATTATAAAATTGTTGTTGATAAAAAATATGAAATTTTCTACTTTAATTTTTTTTTTTTTTCTTTTCTTCTAGACTACGCTTAGGCTAAATGAAAATTAGATTATCTTAAGTAAAGTAAAGTAAGAGGTATACTAGATTCTATAGATATGAAATTATATCTAAATTGATTAAATAATTAGATATAAGTTAATTATAGAATACAATGGTTAATACTGTATTATTCTACTATTATCATCTACTTAACTACTTATAATTTAATTTATCTCATATTGGACGTGTTATATATTTAATTTAATACGTGTTTTTTAAATATAAGAATTTAAGTAATAGTAAATTGTACATAGTAGTACTACCACTAAGTACTAGCATTAAGTACCTACTACAAATACAAACAAATTTAAGAGAGTAATAAATAGTAGGTAGGTAGTGTAAGTTATGATAATATACAAGAAAAGAAACAACATAGTATTTCTAGTAATGGTCAATTTGAAAAATTTCAGTGTAACATCATTATAATACTAATTTCTGATTTATTCCATTTAAATTACCATTTCTATTGATGAAATTGCAGTTTTGGACTTACTCTTTCGAAATTATGGATGATTCTTTTGTTTCTTATCTATGATGTTATTAAATGGACTTGAGGAGGTAGAAGAAATCTTAAAGAATCATTCAACTAACATTTTGTGCTTTTATGAGTAGGGTCGTTGGAAATGATGACAATAAGATAAAATTTCGATAATAATGATTCTAATTGGTTGGTAACTCTCATATTTTCCCCATCTATGAAAATCTACAAGTTGTGTTTCAAACTATTCAATTTATGAAGATTTCAATATTGTTAGATGAAAGAAGAATTGTAGTTTAATAATATTATTTATTTTTACTGAATTTGTACATCAAGTGGGATTTAGATGAGCAAATGAAATTGGGGACGTAAGATAGATGAAAACTGTGGATATAATTTGATCATCTTTAATATTTGCGTTATAGTACCTTTAATTTCCTTGTAGTTTTGATAAATAGAGATATCTGAAACTTAGATTAATAAGCTTAGATACATAATTTTGAGACACTAAAATTTTTGTGTCGCAACACTAAATTCTCTGACATGTGGACAGATTTAAGAAATTTGAACAATAGATCTAAAACATCATCGACTTTCTTGATTGTTGATTTATGCCATGAGAAAATGATGGACCGTCTGGAACAATAAAACTTAGTGATATATATTCAATGAAACTAAAGTAGCTGCTCAAGAATAATGATTAATGAATTCAAAAACTTAGCCTAAACTTTATGATTTATGTATATTAATCTATCATAATCATCCATTCAAGAAGTATAATATTTTCAAAAACCATTGAATATATGAATCAATTGGTTCTAATTAATTAATTTTGAAACTCGACGACGCCAATAATTTTATCAAAATGCTATTTGTTTGGTTAAAATCGTCAAATTTTAATGTTGTATCTTGATTTGGATCGAAGGGCAAAATATTTGAATTACACCATTTAAATTTCATGCTATTTAAATCATAAAAGAAAAATTTTTATTCTAAAATATCATAAATTGAAACTACTTATTATCAAATATATCACAGATTAAACAAACATTGAATAATCAGTATACTCAATTAAAAGACTTTCATAAAATCAACAACTGTATTAATACAATCGAAATAATTGGAACCAGAGATGTCATTTCAGGTTTTGAACTAATATCACTTTAAACTTGATTTGGTGAAATCAAAATTGTTTAATTTTAGCGGATAATGTAAGATTAAAGAGAATTATCATCATAATAAAGGATTATTTAAATCGTTTAATTGTTGATTGAATATTTTTGTTTTTGGTGTTTTTAAATTAATTGTCACTTAAGCATCAAAGTTTAAACAAATTCAATTACTTAATTGAAGATAGTACTCTTTTTACTATGTTTTCAAGATCAAATTCAAAAATGTTTTGAGATAAACCCAAAACTAAATTGTATGTTGTGACAATCTTGAATCAAACCATCATAAATCAAGTACACCAACTTGATTTTAGGACAGAATGATAAGATTAAAATCAAAGTACTATCTAATTCATTATTTTTTATCTAATGGTGAGTCTTGTGGCACAGTGCTTAAACGTCAGAGTATGATCAAAATTTTATCTTCAATTTGGTAGTGCTCAGAATGTTGAAGTAAAATTCAATCATATTATTCATTCTTTGATCAAAACTAGACTTTATTATTTATATATCCCATATTGGACTACTTGTCAAGATGATTAATCTTATATTTTATGTTGTGAGTTTGATTTACAGGTTTGATTGAAATTAGAATCTTATCTAATTTTTGATCGAATTTGTCAAGGTATATTTTTCATTTTCACCAAATATTTGTTCAAAATAAAATTACAATTTCAAAAAAAAACTTGTTAAAAAGATAATCAATTTCTAATAAATCAATTAAATGAAGATTTAAAACTTTATATTGTTCAAATTTATACTGATTATTTTAGTTCACTAATTAATATGAGACATTATATGACACAAAAATGAATTTTTTCTGTTTAAAAAAAAAAAGAATCACAAAACCATTAACTTAACTTAAGTCTTTTAAGACTATACAAAAAATTAGCATTACAGAAAAAAGTCAATTTTACTTTTTATCATTACTTTTTACATATTCAAATACTTAAATCAAAATATTCAAACACTTAAATCAATTGTGAAGACTCAACTAATACTTTGCATTATCAATTAAAACACGTCAGATCAATTGATTTAATAATTATTATCAATTAAT